>NW_021639823.1:53094-174708 GCF_001865345.1 Cryptosporidium ubiquitum | reverse complement strand
TAATTGGTGGAGAGGGAGCTCGGCGTTTAAAAGTTTTTGAAAGTTTTGTAGATGAAGGTTGAAGTGCATAGCCAGCAGAAAGTCTACCTAAATTTCTTTTTTGAGAACCTGATGTATTTTTAGTATTTTCGGTATTATCAGTATCACCACACATTTTGTACTTGGTTATACTTCTTTTCCTTTGATCAACTTTTGGTACAGGGCCAATTTTAACATGAGAAATTAAAGATAAACCAGAACACTTAGCTGGCGTGGAGACTCGTGATGATTCTTCCTTAACTTTGGTAGATTCAGATGAATCAACTTCCCTCTGATCACAATTAATCCCAGTTTCAATACAATTATTAGGGCCGGAATTCTCAGTTTGTTTAGAAACCGAATGATTGTTTGCAGGAAAATTAAATGGTTGTTTATATAGCATAAAATTACAAGGTTGTTGTAAATTAATGTCAGAAGATGACGGTGGCTTTAAAGAAGAAGGAGTTCCAAGTCTCAAATTTGACCCAGAAATCCCTCCAGAACAAGCTGAGGTTTTAACCCGATTAAGACGAGAATTTTCAATTTTTTCCAGGTTAGCTCGTAAAGCTCTAAGCCTGCTTTCAAATGTTGCCATGCTACTAGAAAACGCGAGTTTGTGTGATTTAAGAGTACTTTTCCGAGAGAATGAATCAGAATCAGAACTGGACTCGGTATAAACTGTGTCATATTCGTGTTCTGGAGAACAATTTCTATTTTCATCAGAAGAAACAGAATCAAATGAATCGGAATCAGAATCAGAATCAAATGAATCAAAATCAGAACTAGACTCAGTATAAACTGTGTCATATTCGTGTTCTGGAGAACAATTTCTATTGTCATCAGAAGAAATAGAATCAAATGAATCAGAATCAGAATCAGAATCAAATGAATCAAAATCAGAACTAGACTCAGTATAAACTGTGTCATATTCGTGTTCTGGAGAACAATTTCTATTTTCATCAGAAGAAACAGAATCAAATGAATCGGAATCAGAATCAAATGAATCAGAATAATCTGATAAGTCAGCTGGATTTTCATGGCTTGGTCGAGTATTCTTTTCCTGATTAGCTTGTTGATTCATGTTTCTTTCACAACTTTCTTGATTATTGCTCTTTCCACCACGTTCAGGTGAACTATTTCCAAGATAATTTAAGTAAGATTGAGATAATTTAGAAAGAACAGCCTTACGTAAAGCACCCATATTTGGTCTCTCACTTTCAGATTCTGAATCACCAGATGAATCAGACCCAGTTGTATCAATTGAACTTACTGGAGAGATACAACATCTCCTATTTGGTCGTTCATCATCCGATCCATCATTACCTCTTTCTCTGTAGACTGCCTTGGTAAATAACAAAGAAGGTCTAATTTGACTGGGAAAGATATAATATCCATTAGATGGCAAATCGTTAGAAAAGTTACTTAAATATCCATTCCAAGTTTGAAATAAAATAGCTATTTCAAAGATACATGTTACCAAATTTAAAAACACTTTCATATGTTTCAAATATGATTTTTGTTTTCGTAAAATAGATAATAAATTAATAATCTTGCGCGCCAAATATCGTTCATAATAAAGATTTTATAAATTTTTATATTTTTGTAAATATTGTATTTTATCTATTTTTATTTTTATATTTATATCTTGTATAAAATTAATTATTAAATAATATAGGTTTTTTTTGTAAGATCATTTAGCAGAATTTATATTACTAATACGAGTATTATACTTAGTTATCAAAGATGTTGAATCTTTAATTTTGTAAATGGCGGAAATAAAATATATTCAATCAATCCCAATATTTAGCTTAAATACCATATAAAATTAGTGTTTATTTTTTTAAGAAATCCTTTGTATTAATATTTTCTTACAAAGTTTAGGTTTAGTTAAAATTGAATTGAGCCCTTAGATAATGTGAACTTTTGATCCCAATTTTTTAATGTGAAATATCTAGTGACTATAGACGTAGCTAAAGGTTTTTTATACTCAAATGTAAATTATTTAACATTACTTAAAAAGAATATTATTATGTTATTGCTAAATATCCTTGTTGTCTATTATATTCATGTGGTAACTTAAGTGTATTATCTTTAATGTTGTTTAGTATATATTATTACTAATTAGTAAATTTTATAAAAATTAAAAAACGCTATGTTTCATAAATCTTGAAAATGATTGCTTAACTACTAAGAAATACTTTTATATGCCATTATTTAAAATATTTCTACATTAAGAAAATTATATTCATTTGATTTTGTTTATTACATTTTTCTTCTAAGACTTTTTTAACAGAAATTTAGAGGGGTTTTGGGTAATTAAATACAAAAATTAACTTTTTAGTACAAAACTAACGAAACTAAATTAATTTGAATCAAAATAATATTTCGGTAACAAACAAATTTGAAAATGTTCTTGATTTTTTTTCAATAATTACAATCTATTCAAAAAAAAGAAACGGTCAATAGGGTCAAAATTACCAGTAATCTTTTTCAATTAAATTACTTTAGAATTCTTAATGTATTAATATCTCCATTTATAATTAAATCGATCTGAGTTCGAATCAACGCGTAATTAGTTTAAAAATTATTCATTTAATTGATTTTTGGAAAAATGATGAACTTATATTTCAAATATTTCCTTAAATAAAGATTGATTAATGTAACTGTTAATAAAAAAATTCGGATTTTAAAAATGAATTTGATTCAACTTTAATAGTATATTCCATATTAAAATAATATTCTTAATAAATTAATTATGGGCATCATGGTAAAATTATTTATATGAATAAAGTTTCATAAAAGCTTATTAATTTTTTATCAATCACTCTAAAAATCAAATACGTTTGATCAGAGATTTACATTAATAAAACCACTAATATTTATCTTGAAAATTCCTACGAGTAAAAATATTGTTTAAAAAATTGATCTGAAACCCTATAAATTTACTTAAACTAAAGAAATGAGTACTTTGATCTTAAAGAAATCTTCGTTTCTCTGGATCTGCTCTTTGACCTTGTCTTCGCTTTCCTTTGGTAATCTGTATAATTAACAATTCCATTTAAAACAGTATATTTGTCTTTCAAAAGAACACAATCATTGAATTTTGACTTAAAATTACTGATATCTAATCCATATAAGGTCATTATTTTACTTTTTACACTATAAAATACATTAGGATCATTAATTAATAATGATATACATTCTGTAATAGAAGACCCAAATCTACCAGCTACCTTTAAAATATCTATTGAGAGTAATACCTCTGCTGCCGTGTCCATTCTTGACCCAAAAAACAACGTCAATAATTTATAATCACTTATTCCTGCCCCATTAGCAGCAAGTTCCAGAATTGACAAGCAAAACTTAAAACCTAACTCTTCGACTGAAATCATTTCAGTGTATATAGGGTTTTTAATATTTTGGGTTTCAGGGGAAACAGGATATTTTACATTAGAGTATTGATAGCTAACTGCTTTAATCTTGTTTAATAATTCTGAAATGTCATTCCCACCTAAATAAATTAATATTGAACCCAAATTATGTTCATTTTTCATAACTTTTATGAAACTCAAAGAAAATGAACTAAATACCAGTTCCTTGTAAGAACATATTAATAAAAAAAGAAGAAATCCGGAAATCGTATGTTTGTAATCACCATTAAAAATCAAATAAATCATTGCTAATACAGTTTTCATTCTGTAGCAATTAAATTTACTTGTATTTCTCACAAATTTTGTGACCATAGCTTCTAAAAGCTCACGATAGCCATTGTAATCACTAAGAACTTCTCTTTTGATGCTCACTTGGTTATTAATATAGTGTCGAACTATCCTGTTTTTGTGTATCATGTGGTTTGGGTTGTGTATACAATTTAAATATGTTATTATAGCTAAAACTATTTGTTCGTGTGAATTCATTTCATGCAAATCAAACCAAAATCTAGTACCTATTAGATTATTTAGTCCAACCAAAAAGAAATCTATTTCAATAATAACTAATTCTTCCGATAATAATTTAATGCTAGCTTCTTCCTGAATACTAATTTCTTCATTGTTATAGTTTGGTTTTCCATAAAACTCTAGGAATTCTTTTTGTTCTTCAGATTTAATCAATTCAAAAAAAAATAGTAAAAAAGTTGTCAAAAAAACAACGAAATGAAGTTTTTTAGTTTTCATTCCATATATTTATTCAAAATATTGTCTTCTTTTAATTGTATCTAACAAACAAAATTCTATTTTATTTTACTTTAGCTCAAATGAATGAAAGTATTTGTAACTTAATTTTAAATTGATTAATAATTATATAATAAAAATAAAATTACTTTCTTTGTTTGATTTGTTATCATAAAATGACTTTTTAATGATTGAAATTTATTTGTGTGCAACGACAGTGATGGCAAACTCATTTTTGAGATTTTACCACAAAGAAATTCCTATTTTTGTTTATATTGGATTAATAAAAAACTATAAAATAATAACTATTTATTATGATTTTGTATAAAAACTATTTTAATTATTTAAATTATTATATTTATATATAAATCAATTCAATAGTTTAACATATTAAATCACTGTTGTTATACTTTTTGGTTGGTAATAGGTTGAATAAACTTTAAAAAAACGATTAATGTTAAATTACGAAAGAAATGTTGATAACAAAAATTTTGAAAAAGACATTATTTCTGAAATACATGAATAAGACACAAAAAAAAAAGAAAATAACTTAATTATGTGAATAATCTAATAAGAAAATATATTGAGGATGTAAATGTTTAAATTAGGTTCGAATTCCAATATTAATTCTATACCTACTAAATTTTAATAAAATACTATAAAATTAAAATTAATTATTGATAATTATCATTTTATAATTTTTTATATAACAAAAAACTTTACATGCCAATAAAAGATATTCTTATTTAAGCAAAAATGTTGAATTGATTTCTTAAAAAAACTTGAAAATAATTCATTCTCATTTAAATATTTGACTTGAAATAAATACATTTTAATTTAAAAATGGATATTTTAAGTTTAATTTAACTTTATGACGATTAATTGTTTTTATAATACTCTTTTCTTGAATATCAGTATTTCTGCGAATTCCAAGAAGTTCATTAAAACCTTCTTTAATTTCAAAACAATAATTGAACTGATTTTTCAAATTTTTAAGATCTAGGTTATGTAATTCTAAAATCCTTTTTTGTATTCTAATGAATGTATTATTATCAAACAGAATGGAAGCTACAACATCCGTAGTAATATAGGTATTTTGTTTTGCAAGCTTGTAAATATCATTTGCTAATAAAACCAAAGGAGATGATTTGAATCTCGAACCAAAGAAAAGAAAAACTTGTCTATCACTAAGTTCGTTTTTACTTAAAATATGTAACTCTAATAATACAAGACAAAGATTTAATCCAAACTCTTCAACATTAATCAATTTAAAATTTAAAGGGAATCTTAGTTGTTGATATTTTTCCATTCCTTGAATTTTAAAATTTGAATATTCATCAAAAAAATTTTTTGTGTAATTAAGAAATTCGGAAAAACTTTCTCCTCCAATAACTGAAATTTTAGCTCCCAAATAATGCTGGTTTTTTAATACCATAATTAAAGATTCATGAAATTCCATATCCTCTAGCTCAGTATACGAGCAAAGCAGTAAATATAGTAAAAACATATTATAATTAAAGAATAGGTTGTGCTTAAATATCAAATTAATAATTACGAAGCTCAACTTTATTTCACTACATTTTATTTTTTTAGTATTTTGTTTAAATATATTCATTTGATTAAAAACACTCTTCTCATTACCAATACAACTTGGAACTAAATTTCGTTTTATTCTATTAATTTTTTCAAAGTAATATCCAAGATTTAGTGATTTAAAGCCTCTAAAATGAGTTTCTTGTCGTTCAATTGCATTCACAATATCAAAGACGAATTCCTTTTCCAATTTAAGTTGGTTTTTTTCTAGCCAGTAATCTGTAGTGACCAAATTTTTTGAGTTAAACAACCGAATTTCAATTTCAGCTATTAATAATGTTAAGTGATGTTTTAAGATAAATTTTCTAAGTTTAGATTTCTCTGTTTCAGAAAGTTCCTTTTCTCTTTTTAATTTTTTAATTCCTCTAACAGATTTTTTTGCATATGATTTTTTCCTTTTTTTCCCAACTTGTTTAGATGTACTAGGTTCTTCATCAAGACTTGAATCACTTGATGTCTCATTATTACTGTCAGTATCATTTTCACTACTGCTACTGCTGCCACTACTACTATCGTCTTCACTGCTACTACTATTATCGTCTTCACTGCTACTATCACTATCAGTACTAGTTTCGTCACTACTGCTACTGCTATCACTGCTTTTTGTGTTTTTATTATCAGATGAAGAATCACTGTTTTTACTTGGATCTTCACCGATATTGGGAGCATCTGTAAATTTAAATTTTGAATCTATTGAACTAACTAAATGTGGTTCTTGTTCGGTTACAGACATTCTGTCGACTTCATCCTGGTTATATAAATCAAGTTTATTATCACTACTTTTTTCTTTGTATTTTTCAAGTTCTTTTCCTAAAATAAAGTTTTTTTGTATTTTATTAAAAAATAACAGTATTGTTATAGAATAAATTATTAATAATTTTTGTGAAATATTTTCTCTCATTTTTTAAAATTATTTTCAATATTTTAAATTAAAATTTTTCCAATTTTTTGTGTGAATCTAATTAAAGTATAGGTGTATTATACTATCTGTGTGTAACCGTTCCGATATCTTAGATTTAGGTTCTCGAATTACTTAGAACTTAAATTACTTTTATTAGCCTAAGTAATGAATAATATAATTTTGTTTGATTAGGCTCTTTTTACCTTACTTTTTATTAATTACATAATAATTACGATTATTTTTTTTGATAGTAATTCAAATTTGTATGCTAATATATTATATAAAATATTATTTTCTGAAATAAATATGATTAAAAAATCATTCTAATAACTTAATTCAAATGGTGTAATCTTGGGTATAAAGGGCCAATTATTGGAAATCTGATTAACTTTTAATTGAATCATTTTCGTAAAAAAAATAATATATTTTAAATAACCAAACAATATTTTTCATTCAAATAAATTAAGGCACTATTAAAACGTAGATTTTGCAATAAAGTCTTAAAGAAAAAAAGATGTTTGGGCTTAAGAATTTAAACAAAATTGTTGACAAAATTTCCCCCTCTCCCAAGTAATTATGAATATACATTAATTCATTAACAGTTTTAAACACCGATCTTAAAAGTTTGGAACAAAAACATATATAAAAAATCCACAAATTTAAAGATCATGAATTTTAGTAAGATTGAATTACATCATTTAATTTGAATTGGCTTAATAATTCAAATATAGAGAAGACCAGTTGTCAGGTATTTCTAATAACCCAAAAAAATACATAAAACATATTATGCAATCATTCATCCACAATCTAATGAGAAAATTTTGAGAAATATTTATATCTTGTCTATCTATAAAACATAAAGTTCTGAATATTTTAAGGAAATAAATTATACCGCCATTTCCATCTTTATGGGTGGATAAGGACAATATCCAATCAATTGAATGTCCTCCCACACAAATTCCTCAATATTTTCAACCTTTCTTTTAAATCTGAGTTGTGGAAATGGGCGTGGAAGTCTGCTTAGTTGCTCTTTTAATTGAGTCAAATGATTTTCGTATATATGAGCATCACCTATAAAAATAGCGAGCTCACCAGGTTTGTAATCACAAACATGAGCTAACATCATAGTAAGTATAGCGTACGATGCAATATTAAATGGCGACCCTAATCCCAAGTCGCAACTTCTCTGGTATAAATTACAACTAAGACAGTTGTCATTGCTTACATAAAACTGGGAAAGCACATGACAAGGTGGGAGAGCCATTTGAGAGAGAGCGGATGGATTCCAAGCTGTTAGTATATGTCTTCTATCTTTCGGTTTGTTCTTTAAAGAGTCGATAAGCTTTGCCAATTGGTCAACTCCAACTCCGGTGTAGTCGTCATGCATTGTTTTGTATTCACCATTGAAGTGACGCCACTGAAAGCCATAAATTGGGCCTAAGTCATTCTCCTCTCTGTGTCCTAAACCTATTCTTTCCAAATACTCTTTTGAGCCGTTGCCTGACCAAATATAAACTTTTTTTTCTATTAAATGGTTTCCATTAGTATCACCCTTAATAAACCAAATCAACTCCTCAAAAATGGACTTAATTGCAACTTTTTTTGTTGTTAAAAGTGGAAAGGATTCTCTTAAATCAAATCTCATCATCTCTCCAAATATTGAATATGTACTAATACCCGTCCTATTTTCTCTATATACTCCATTTTCCAAGACTCTGGAAAGCAAATCCAAATACTGAAATTCATAGTGTTCCCTTCCGAATCGAATACTTGGAGTATTGTAAATTTCTTCCTTCGGGAATCTATGCCTGTTTCCCATTTTCCTAACCCCGAATATTTCAGTAAGGAGATCAACTGTATCATCGATAGATTTTACTTGGCCTCTAATAGGATCCCCGTAAGATAGAGATTTACCTCCTTTGTTTTCAAAAATCATAAAATCATAAGAAATATTCTTACTACAGAATGTTTGAGACATATATATTGGTAAAAATGTCTCTGGTATTTCTGGGAAATAGGTGTCAAATTCTATATCATCCAGTGCTACTCTAGTTAGGTAGATTTTATTCACATAATTCTCACTTAAAGCTTCCTTGTATATAGATTCTCCACCGCAGATAAATATATTTTCAATTTTATTGTCATTCATAAAAACATCAATTGAATCCTTCAAACTTCTAAATATACAAACATTAGGATCGTCTCCATCTAATTTTAAACTGGAAGAAATAACGGCAATTATTCTGTTTTTTAAAGGTTTTCTTCCAATAGAATCCCATGTTTTTCTCCCCATAATGAGTACATTTTTTTTATTTTCATCGCAATGATTACTAGTTATCTTTGAGAAAAACTTCAAATCTTCAGATATGGCCCAAGGTAGTTGCCCATTTATACCTATTCCCCTGTTCATAACAGAAGCAGCAACAACAATTGAAATATCCTTTTTTTCCATAGTTCAAGATTTAAACTGCAAACAAAAGAATTCAATAACAATTTTTAATTTTAATTTATTTTTTAGTTTATCTCGATTTTTGATTCTACGATGAAGATTTTTTTTATCAAGTTAAATCCCCACATAACGTTGATATTTTGTCGACAGTACATTTTATTGAATTACATGCATCAGTATAATTAATTATTATTTTAAGGAAAAATGAATTATTTGAAATATAATTTTAAAACCAAGGTGATCAATAAAAATCTAATAAGTGATCAACCTATTTTCTGTTAATTTTATGAAAGTAATTTAAGAATATAATATACGTTTTGTATTAAAGTGAACCATAGATAACACATTTAAGAAGTTTCTACCAAAATCTGAGGTTCCAAAATAAGAGTATAATTAATTCAATAGAATTAAGTAATAAAAATAAAAATTAGAATTGAGTTAATTAGTTATTTAAAACAAATAGTGGCTGAGTTAGTGTTTAATATTACAAATAGATTCGTTAGAAACGCTCCATGAAGAGAATGTATACCAAATGACAATAATTGAGGTAATTACTCCAGAAACTATAAGTAAAATGTCCAAAATAAAAATTGGAAGTGAGATTCTCTTTCTAAACAACATTAGGTGGAAGAGTGCGGGAAGAATAATACTGATTGGAACACAAAATATACCTCCAACAAGATTTACAAAGTTTCCGAGCGAGTTGATGAGGAAAAAGGCTGTCATACAGCAAACTACACTCAATATTATCACAATGAGTGAAGGTGCTGCTTTGACTAAGTAATAAGAATAATTTTTCTTGGAGTTTTCAATTTTAAAGGAAATTGATCCACTTGGCTGTCTAAGAAGGATTTTTGAACCTAATTTCGAATTAACAGAATTTGGACTTAAATTTTCCTTTCCAGGGGAGTTTTTCTGAGAAATAATTGGAGTATTTAATTTACTTGGTGTTTTCTGAATGCTAAGTTGTCTAATCTGTTCAGCAGGCACAATAAATTCCACAATTTTATTTTTGTTATGTTTCTTCCAATAATTATCGATATATTTGGTAACAATTTCTTTTACTGGAAAGATCATTAATGGAAATGAAAGCAAAATTGAAATAGCAAAGAAGATTTGACCAGACATTGCTCCAATTGTAATAGGAAGATTTAAAGTAATTGCAGAAAAAGTATGTTTGCCATATCCAAAAGCTGAAACAAAAGTAAATGATACAGTAAGTATAAAAACAAATGTTATTGCAATAAAATATAACCAAGTAAATCTTTTTCTCGCATTGTAATCCGCAATTGACACATAATAAGATATTACAACTGGGCCAGATACCCACAAAAACGCAGCGGTACCGACAAGACCTGCAATCGATTCTAAATTTGTGAAATATGAAATTTCAGCCATATTATTATTTGATATATTTGTTGCTAGTTCTAAAGCTGAGTAGGTGAATACTGTAACAAGGCCAACAAAAAGTGCAATATTTGCCATTATCATAGCTGGGCCTAATGACTGAATCCTACCAAAACATGACATAGGAATATATACAATAAGCTGGATAAAGGTAATTAATGCTGTGCCGTATTCTATATATGCTGGTGCACAATCATAAATGCCAGAAATTACATTTTGTATTGCTTTGGTTACAAAAGTTACAAATACTGCGCAAAATGATAATTGCGTAAATATGATTGAAATGTCAGCCAGAATTTTACCGGTTTTACCCATTGCTGCAAAGGCGATACTTGAATATGTATCATTAACTTCATCAGCGCATTGAAACATAAGAAGAGTGCAAGTTATATTTAATAACCAATAAACCAAAATGAGCACTATACTTACACTGTAACCCGATTTAACAATTGCATAGGGAGCAAAAAGTATCCCTGTTCCAACTGTTGCTTTGACTACTGTTACGAACCCAATCAACATTTGTACCCATATTGCAGACTCTTTAAGTGGAACCTCAACTACTCGAACATTACTAGCTAAAGTATTAGTATGATTTGAACTGGCTAGTGCAGAATTGAGTGAAGATGATTTATTAGAGCCATATTTTAATGATTCAATAATGGATGAACTCTCTTTTGTTTCATTTGTATTACTTTCTAAATCACCTTGATTCCTACTGTTTCTGCTTTTGAACTCTATACTCATATTTGGTTATTACACATAAAACTTAGAAAAAAAAATAATTTATGGTTGATTTAAAATTCGAATTTGATTCTTAACCTTTCAGTTAAAAAGCTATTCTTAAAAAGTTAATCAAAATCTATTATTACTTTATCCCTTAATTCGCAAGATCCCACAAATAAAAATATAAAATTATATTGGCGGGATCCATACTTTAATAATAAAAAAAGAGGCAAATACATTACAAATAGAAAATATTATATTAATAATTAACTTAGATTTCCTATACTTATGGAAATAAACATTTTTAGTTATTCCCTGTTTGTTCTTCAAACATGTTTCTATAGTTATTAAGATTAATAATTCTATTGCAGTATTTTAAAGCATCAATATTGTGTGAAACAATTACCACACAGCAATGCTGGAAGTAATCTCTGATCAGATTTTCAATGGGAACAAGCTTTTGATACTCATAGAAAGAAGTCAGAGCTTCATTTTCCAGTTTGATTTGTGGTTCTATTGTAGGTTCATCCAATAAAATGATTTTGTAATGTTTTTTATTTAATAGTAACCTAATAAAATTCAAATATTTCAAGTGGAAATCTGTCAGCAAAAGGCAGTTTGTGTCTTTAGAGTCTGAGATTTCAACTAAATCAAGATTATTGGTAATTTGTATTTTATTAGAAATTATATTGTAAAATCCTGTAAGTTTTAATACTTGTAAAATTTTATCTTGGTCATGCTCAGAAAATGGATCCAGGTATTTTCTAATTGACCAATTATTTATCTTTAGTGGCGTTTGTGGTACAATACCAATAATTTCTCTTCTCTTTCTTCTAGACAAACTACAAATCTCAACTTCGTTAAATAATATACTGCCGCAAGAAGGAATAACTGTTCCTAAAACACCTTTAATTAAAGTTGACTTTCCACATCCCGTTCTACCAATAATTCCGACGTGCTCATTCGGGCTTAATTCAAGATTAAAATTTTTGATTGCCTTAAATGCTAAATGATTTTTATTGCCAGTAAAATCTGAAACTTGATATGACAATTCTACATTATTAAATTTAAGCTTTAGATTACCATAATTGTTAATTTGTTCATCTAAAATTGCATCTTCAAGTTTAAAATCTTCAAATTTTGTATTTACATTAAGCGGATTATTCGAATATTCCATCATCCTTTCTAGTGAACACATATCTTTTTCCAAAGAAGAAATTTTAATGAAAATTAAATTCAGAGTTTCAGTGAAGGTAATATAAAAATAAATAACATATGCCAATTTTATTGCCATTAAATTGACACTTTCTGAATTTTTTCCTTGAAATAAAATACTGAAAAGTATATAAAATAAATATAAAAAAATAACCAAAGGTCCAGAAAATAACTGTATTCTAAATGAAGCCCATTTAACTACTGAAATTTGCACCATTCTCATTTTAATTATGCCTAATAAGTTTTTACATAATATTTCTCTGTATAAACCATGATTTTTAAAGTCTCTGATAATTCTCCACCCTATTAGTGTTTCAGAAAAAGTATTATTTAAATTTGAACTGATTGACAATATCATCATTTGAGTCGCTTTGTAAATATGAAACAAAGGAAATCCATATAAAATTATGATTAATATTATATGTATAATTGAAAATGGAATAATTATAAGATTAGTAGAAAACACTAAGATTAAATGTATAAATGGTTCAAATAATCGAATCATCACACCAACAATCTTTCGAACTAAAACGTCATCCAATACAAGCAAATCCAAATTAAACCTGTTTAAAATCTTGGAAATGGGTGTAAATGAGTAAAAACTTAATGGAGCTTTTAGCAATGAAATAAGGTAATAGTCGTGTATTTTTGAAGACGATTTTGCTGATAATACGGCTTCTGAGATAAAAGCAAAGCAATCAAGCAATAGCTTTATAATCAATAAAATTTTATAGTAAGTAATGAATAGTTTTCTTGATTTAGTAAATGTGAAGTTGGCTAAATAAATATCCATAGATTTTGTTATCCCTATCTTTAAAATACATATAAATAAAAATATGAAAAAGTACACCTTTCCAATATATTCAAAACAGTAGATATACTTAGAATAAAAACAATCATCAATAATCTGAAATGTTGATGTTTCTTCATTTTTCGTATTAATTAGCATTTCATTATCTACTATTATCTCATCTTTCGACTCAATCATATTATGTTTTTTCTCATATTGATTAAATACATTAATCAAATTTAATCCACTATTCAAATCTATATAATCATCTTTTTTTAAAGAGGAAAATTCTTCCAAGTAGTTTTGAAGTAAATCATTATATGATATTGATCCCTTATCCATTATAATGACTTTTACAGATTTTCCCTTGAGAAATTGAACTTTAGAGGTCAGCATTGAAATATATTCAATACCAATTGTTACTATACAAGATATGTTTGAAATCAAACCACCATTCTCTTTGAATAGATTTTCAAATATCTCTATTGAAGTTTGAATATCTAATGTGGAAAATATATCATCTAATATTATTAGAGTCTTATTTTCTTTTTTTTTTGTTTTTTGTGTATAAAGTAAGTAATAAAGTGTTCTAGCTAAATTAATTCTTGATTTTTGCCCATTGCTAAGAGTTTGATCAGACTCATCTAATTGTCTTGAATCTCCATCTTTCCACATACTGATGTCTACATCAAGCGAGCATGCTTTGATTACTTTTTCATAATTAACTTGATCAAATTCTCTTCCAAATAATATTGCAGATTTAATCGTGCCTTTTGGAAACCAGAAATTCTGTGAAGAATGGAAAATATTGATACTTTGATCTTCTATTGAATAAAATTCATCTAAAATGCGATTAATTAAAAGTGTTTTACCTGAACCTGATTTACCTGAAAGTATATATAATTCATTAATTTTCAATTTCAAGTTACTAATATTCAATTCTATTTTTGAATTATCAGTACATTTCATATTAATTAAGTAGCTTGTCTCAGAATTCTCAGCATCAGATGGATTCATATATTCAAAATTAAAGAGCTCTGAATCGCGTTGATAACCTCCTTTTAAATTTAATTTGTAAATAGATTGTTTCTCTTCAATTAAATTAACCTGATTTTCCCCAACCATTTTATTAGCTAGTGTGTTACTAGAATTTCTTTCAAAAAAGTCCATCATTCTTTTGAAAGATATAAATCCTTCAACAATACTTGAAGCAATATTCCTTGTCGGATTTGTGAGCATATTCAAAGCATGTAAAGTAGAAATCCTTGAAGTAATTGTAATTTCATAAGAATTAGAATTTGATATTTGAGTATAAGATTTATAAATAAATGAGGAAAACAAAATATATTTTGCTATAGAAAGAGCATTATATTCCAAAAAAGTCCCAGACATTAAATATAGAAACCTTGTTAAGTTTGCCTTCACCTCCAATTTTCTTACAGACATTAAATCCTCATAAACGATTTCTTCCCAAAATAGTTGGCGAATTGTCGGTAAAGAAGAAAAATATTCGTAACATTTAAGGATCCTTATATCTCTTAACTTCATAAAATTTCTTTTGTATAGCGATCCAACTATTTGTAGAGTCAAACCCATAAAGTGTAATAATATATAAGTTAATACGGATAAGTTTGCAGAAAGTCCAATATGACTTTTAAGTAATATCCAAACCCCTAAAATTTTAATAGGGGATATAATGAGCTCAATAAATGCTTGTATAAAAGCTTCCAGAGAATTTAAATCTCCAAAAATTACGTTGTGGATATTTGGAGTGTTGTTTAACTCATTCTCTGTTTTATCAGCCAGAGTAAAATGAATTCTTGTTAGATCTTCATATGCTGCTCTAATTATAAATGTTTGCATTTTTAATGACATTTTTGCTATCAAAAAGTTCGTATGAGAGTCCATAAATATCTTAAAAATTTGTAAGCTCAATAAAATGAAACATTGTAACAATTTACTTGATGGGCTAACTATTTCCATGAAACTTTTCAAGGTAATGTTTAGACGTGTTGATAAAAGAACAGTTAAAACTTTAAGAACCACACAAAACATAAACTCTCTCCAAAACATCTCAATAAGTTTTTTACCAATTTTAAAACTTTTTTCATTTTCAATTAATTTATATTGGTATTGAAATAGCAGATTATTCTGAAACTCCAGATCTTTATCTCTTAAATACAGGTTACCCAAGAATGGTATATATGAATTAATGTTAAAAGTACTATCGTTTACATTGGGTACTGTTCCATACTCTTTGATATTATTAATATATTGATTTACCCAAGAGAAAGAAACATACTCAAATAATCGATTAAATTTTTGTTTCATTATATTATAGACATTAATTAAAATGAATCTGGCAAATAACTCAAAAAACGTTTCTTGAAAATGTAATTATAATATAAATTTTGAATTCGAAATTATGATATAACATTTAATACTAAGAAAAAATATTCAGAATGCATTAATTATAGTTTTTGCGGGAACAATAAATAATCAAATATTACTTCAAGAGGCTTAAATAAACTAAATCTGAAAAAAAAAAGAAAAATGAAAAATTTTGAATCAGTAAAATATACTTATTCACAAATAGTCATTTTTTTTTGGTGGTTTATGTAGGCTCTATGTCGTTTTATTCCATTAAAAAATAGATTCTAGAAAAAATGAGTGTAAATAAAAGTAAATATGGGGTAAGAGAGATAAGAATACATAGGAAAGAGATTAAAGAAAGTATTTTGGGGTTCTAGAAACCCATTTTAGAATTAAATACTAACTGTTGAATTGTAATGTGGACCACTTGCAAATAAATGAATATGATAAACTATATATAAAGTATTTCCATTAAAATTATTGCTTTCATCCTCTTGATAGAATTGTTCACCATACGACTCATTTCTATGATTTAATGCCCTAATCACAGTAATGGGGACTTTTAAAGAGTTAGAAAGAGCAACCAATTCAACTTCGCCACCCCATTCATTAGTGCTTCTAATATTATCACAATAATTTTCAAATGTTATGTCTGTATTCTCAACAGAGGCTAGAACAAAAGGCTCCATAGTCTGTTTATTTGATTCAATATAGTCAACTGCAATACTTCTTAATTCTTTTATTGAGTATAGCCCTTTATTTTTGACTTCCAGTTGATGTTTAATCGAGCTATTGGGTATAAAATGAATAATTTAAAAGATCAAATGATTTAAACTTACCCAAAAAGACAATTTCCATCTGCACTAATATTAAAAATCTTCAAATTCATTTCTTTAAGCTTTTTATTGATTACTTCAAGTTCAATTTCGCCTTTTCTATCATCTGTTTTAGATTGGAAATTTCAATAAAAATTGAATATGTTATAATAAATGTATAAATTAAACTTACTGTTAAGTGCACATTCTTCTAAATTTTTCATGTATCTCTGTTCAAGTTCTTTTTGCTTCTTCTTTTTTCGCTTCTCACTCTTAGTCATTTGAAAACTTGCATTGGAGTATAGAGAAGGAATTTCGTTGAGAGTTTCAAGTTTTTCCAACAAACTCGGTTTCTTATTTGTATTGTTATGAACTGTAACTTCATTCTTTTTTTCAAGCGTTTTTATTAATTCCTCTTCTTGTTCTGTATTATTTTCACTAGAGAGCTTCAATAACTCCATCTTATGGGATAGTTGCAGTGATTCAATTTTTGAATTGTATTCTTTGTCAAGCTCTTTTTTAGATCCCTTCTTATTGCAACTAGCAAGTGCCTTCTTCCATTCCTCTTTTAAAGCTTTAATTTCCTGGTTTTGCCTTTGAAGAATTTTTCTTCTACTTGGTTTTCCTTCTTGAGAGTCAGAGTCCATCCTTTAATTTCACTAATGCTTAATTAATTAATAGTAAATTATTGATCCTCTTTATAACATGAAATTTTAGCAAAATCAATAATAGAACCAATTCAAAACTTCAACCTGTTTTTTAGTATTCCTGTCTTTAAAAACTTATAATCCGAGTAAATCTGATATTTTTTAACCTTCAAATCAATTCCAGTTTGACACTTACGAATTCAGTAAGCCAAAAAATGGCGGGCAAATGGTTTAACATCCTCAACATGGGAAAGAAAAAAAAAGTGAAATAAAATTTAAAATAAATATTAAATTAAAAAAAAGGTTATAGATAAGATAAAGAAGATTAAAGTATTTTTGATGAGTTAATCAGTGTGGGAGACACTTAGAAATACAAAATAACTAGTTTATAAGGGTATATAAGTTAATGTTAAAAGTTCAAAGTAATTATATTTTGTATAGGTTACATGTAAATGTGTAAAGTACTTTTTATATTACTTGGACCGAAAGATTGAGAGTAATTAAGATTAAATTTGTGGTGAAGATGGATGAATTTGATGAAATTGATGATGTTTTATTGAATTCAAATGAAATTGAAAGTCTATTTGAATATGATCATAATGAAAATATTGAAGGAAATAGCATAAATGGTTATGAAAATGAGAATGAAACCAAAAATATAAATATAAGTCAGTCTATGCTAATGTCTCCTGAAAATATTTCTGGTAAGACACATTCTTCTCTGAGAAGAGTTGTTTACAACTGCAGACAAAATAGTGCTTTAAGGAGTGAGAATTATGGCTTGGAAACCCCTAAAAGTATAAGTTCAAGGAAAGTAAGTATAAATATAGAAAATAAAGAAACTAGTGGAGAGACTAAGTCTGAAGAAGTACAAGAAAGTAATTTATCAGATAACACCATAGAATGTGCAATATGTTTAATGAGCCTTCAAGATTTATTGAATTGCAAAAATAAAGAGAATGAACAAGGGAATACTAATGGACTAAATAAAAATATAGGTGATGATAATTCTATCAATAATGAAGAAAAGCTTGAAATTAATATGAACTCTGTTGCAAAAATAGAAGCTGTTGTTGATATTCCAAGTATGGAAAAAAAGGAGGAGTTATTAATAGGAGGATTGAGTGTTTGTAAACACATCTTTTGTTTTGTATGTATTAAACAGTGGTCTGATGTTGCTACTCAATGTCCTCTATGTAAAAGAGACTTTGATCACATTAATGCTTTTAATGTAATCCCAGGCGAATTTTCGATACCTATAATGGTTATTCCTGTAGAAATGAAAAAGTTGAATTGTAATGAAATGGACGATCCATTTGCAGATTTTGCATGTGAGGTTTGCAGATTAAATGATCATGAAGAGGTGCTTTTACTTTGTGACAGATGTGATAGGGGCTACCATACATATTGTTTAGATCCCCCTTTAGATAGTGTTCCAAGTGGAGAGTGGTTTTGTCCAAGATGCATAAGAGGTAGAAGAAGGAGAGCAAACAATAGAAGAAATAATACAAGTAGGGCCAATAATAGCAATTTGGACGCAGATTTTATTATCGATGATGACCATGATTTTGTCGTAGAGTTAGGCTCGGAAGTAAATGTTAGAAATAGAATAACTACGAGATCTTCTAGAACTGGCCGTTCAACTAGAACATCAGGAGTAACTACAAGATCTACAACAAACAGCAGATCTTTAAGATCAAATAGAGAAAGAAGATTATCCAGTCATAATGATGAACAAAGCTCAACAACTAACAATATTTCAGTAAATACAACTACAATTCGAGTAGTCTCGATAGATAGTGACTCTTCAACATCATCCGTAAATGATAACACACTTTTATCGGAAAGAAGAAGCATGTTAACCTCTAATAGAAATATTAATCAGAGAAGAGGAAGGTCTAATTTGAATGTAATATTTGAAGGGGTTGAAACTGTTGAAGAAAACATTCAAGATAGAAGCGGAGACAGAAATGTTTTGGATTCACAATCAGATAGGCCAAATAGATCTGGTAGAAACAGAAGAACAAGGCCCGAAAGACGTACTAGGAGTGGAATCTCCAGAAGAGCCAATTCAAGGTCTGGAAGGTCAGCTTCAGGAACCAGTATATTAGAGATGCTTGAAGGTGCCATTCATATATCTTCAGCATTTTCCTCAGAATATGTTGATTTAACTAGATATACATATAATGAAGAATCCTCTTCTAATACAGTTTTTGGAGCACCTAGAAGTAGGAGTAGTTCAGAAATCATGAGAACAAATATTAATAATAATTATCAAAGGAGAGAGAACAATAGCAGCTTGAATGAAAATTCGAGAAGTAATCACACCAACAGGCAAAGCATTCAAACCAGTTTAAATATTTCAAATTATAGAGTTCCAAAGGAAAGCAAAGTTCAAAGAAATAATTCGAATTCTAATATTCAACAGAGTTCAATGTTTAGTGGTTCCCAGTACAGTAAGTCATCAGACGATGAAAATAGTATAATAGAATTACTTGAGAATGAAGAACAAAGCTTCCCCAATAATTTTGATAGTTCTACAATCAATATTAACAACTCTAAAAATGTTAATTCAATAAATGCAAATAAAGAATCTGACCTAGTTACCCAGTCTTCCATCTTATTTGACTCTGATGAAAATCTTTCAAGTTCGAACTTTCCCAAAAGCTCTCAAAATGTATCTAATACTGGAAAACTACATATATATGGAGATGCAAAAAATGCTGTTGAGTCAATATCCAATAAGATTCCCTATTCCTCTTCATCATCATCATCTTCAAGTAATGTTAATAGAGCGAATTCGCACTCTTCTTCTGATAGTAAATCGCAATTGGAGATTAGAAGTGCTAATATTAATATCAGCAGCAACAGTAGTGCTAATATTATTGGTAGAAACAATGATGGGGAGTCTAATAATAAAAACGAATCAAACAAAAGCAGTGGACCAGTTATTTCTCTTAGAGCTTATTACCCTGAAAGGTTCGCAAGTTCAAAACCGAAATACATACCCGGAAATGACTCTTTGAAATTTAGAGATGAAAACAAGTTAATAAAAAGTTTTTCAACTTCTTCTTCTTCTTCTTCCTCCTCCTCCTCATCCTCTTCTTCTTCTTCCTCTTCATCATCATCATCTCTTGCAAATATAATTACTTTGGTAAGAAATCAAATAGGTACTCCAACTCAAATTTGTTCCTCCGAATCTAATGGAACAAAGAGAATCCATATTTTGGGACAGGAAAATGAAGGAAAGAATGAAGAAGAAAGCACAAAGGGAAGATCTCAAGAGTTTTCACCAAATAAAAATCTCAATCAGAAAAAAGCTAAGAGGCTTTAACATGACAGAGATATTTAATATTAAACGGTTTTTGGAAATTGAATCATGTTATACTTAAATTTGCATTTAAATAAGCAAAATACAAATGAAATAGCCCAATTAATCTATAAAAAAACTAAACTTAAGTTATATTATTATCTTATTAATTTATTATATATATAAATATTTTTTATTTTTATACAATTTTTTTTCTGTTTTAAAATTAACACATAATTTACAAGAAAATAAAATGTCACACAACAAATTCAAACAATTAATATAATACACACAAGTGATTTAAAAGTAAATTAGTAATTAACTTTGAAAAATAAGTTTTTCCTTATATTTTTTCAAAAATATTCTTAATTTTCAAATTAAATTGATAGTATTAGTACAATTTAATGCTATATGAACAGTCCAGGAAAAGAGACCAATGACTGGTACTCTCTACAAGAGAGAGCTTTAAAATTATCTGACCAGGCATTCAAAAACTTGGTAGGTGAATATGAAGAACAAATCAGAAACTTGAAATATGAGATCAATTCTAGAGATAAAAAAATTCAGGATTTAAAAAGCAAGCTTGATATTACAAATAAGCAGGTAAATACATTAAAGACAGAGAAAAACGAGCTTTGTAATCTTTTAGATGCTTTAGAGACACAAAATAGGAGTAGAGATAGTAAAATAGAAGAACTTTGCCTAGAAATCTCAGAAATCAAAGGAGAACATGAACTTTCACTTGCTAAATTAGAAAGATGTTTAAATAAATATAGGGATGTCTCTTTTATTAATCAGGAATTTGATAGAAGAAGAAATGATCAGTTAAATTTAGATAAAGACGATAACAGATCATTATTATCAGAACAATGTGAAAATATTGAAATTAAAGAGATACCAAATTTATTAGTTTCTGAAGCCATCCATCATCCAAGCAACTTTATTACAATGAATAATGGAGCATGCTTAGAGAACTGTACTGAAGATGTCGAGGGATTACTTTGTAGTCCCCAAAAAATAGGATCTGGGAACTCTCCTCGCAATGATATATCCCAATATTCAGTTAGTAAAAGTGGAGTTTGGAATAGGATTAGTCAAGTACTTCCAAAAGATTCGTATTTTTCACTCTTAAATTGTGTTAGACAGTATCATCTCGGATTAATGAATGAAGAGGAACTGCAAACTGAAATTCAAAACGCTCTTTTATCAAATAATGAAGCTGTTAGGAATGCCTTTACAAAAGATATACTCCACTTATCTTCAAAATGAAGGTTATTTTATGCAGTTAAAAATAACAAACTTTTTTCCTATTTTCTTTTCAGGCCTACGGCTAAAATTGCAATATAAAACATTACTGGAGCTAAAATTAAGCTATAGCCAAACTTTAAGCTTTAGATAAAATGAATATTAATATTAGTTTCCAGAATTACAAATATGAATATTTAAAAATGAGAATAGGAAGACAAGATAAAGTTTGAAGAAATTTATCACTAAAAAAAATGACTGAATTTATGATTTTGCTTAACTTTTCTTGATTTTTATCCTATAGCTTGAGATTAAGGTTTGTTTTCTTACTTTTTATTTTTTAGTTGTTTTTTTAACAACCTTTCTATTCATATTTTTTCTTAATAATCAGTATTAACAAAACTAAGAAAATCAATGAAATAATTTTTATTAAAATCAAAATTCTGATAGCTATAATTTTTAAAATGATTTTTAATTGTATTTTTTTTTTTTAATATTAAATATTGGAAAAAAACTTTAGGATTATAAATTAACAAAACAAAAAAAATTTTCAGTATCTTTCTTTATATATAAATAGGCGTATTTTATTATTGTAAATATAAAAAATTGAAATATTAAAAGTCAGATTGAAATATTTCAAGTTTTTTATTAATTGAATTTAGGCTTGATTTTTTAATTTTTTACATAAGATGCATGTAGTGGAAAAATATCTTTTAGCGGGAATTTCCAATATTTTACTATTTTTTAATAAAAAGAATAAAAAAAATTTAGTTAAGAATTACTAGGATTTAATGGATAGAAAAGAATTTGGTCATGCAAAATAATAATGTATCATTAAATAGAGTTTACCCTCAATCTGAAAACATTTTTTTTTAGTTTTAAGATAAAAATATATGAAGAGTTAATTTTTAATGTTGTGCAATATGGAAATAGGTAATAATTTAAGGCTTACATGTAAAGGGCTTCTTAGAGAATCACTTTCAAAAAAGAAGAACATTCCATCTTTAGTAAATATTTGTGTGAACAAACTAAGAACAATAAGAAACACTATTACGTGTTTGGAAGAAAAGAATATATCGAAAAACTTGATTTATTTAATATTTAAAGGTTCTACTTGCCATGAACTTCTTGCTGCAGAAAAGAATAACTCAGGAATACATAATATGTTTGGTAGTGATACTGGCCAAATTTGGGATGCACTTTGGGAAACTGCAGTTAAAGTAAGATATAGTAATAATGAACATATTCTAAGTAAAAAAGAAAATAATGAGAATTATAGAGAATTCTTTATTAGAAATCAAGAAGATGCAGAGAAAAAGTTTAAAACTCATATATTGAAGAGATCAAAATCTATTGGTGTATCAAAAGTAAAAAGAACTCCTAATATTGAATCCAATAAGGGAAATAGAAGAACTTTATCACTTCATAATGGTTCAAATTCTGGAAAAAACAGTACTTCTTCAAAACGAAGCATTAATATTTTAGAAAATACTCCAATATTTGACCTGCATAATCCATTATTTAAACCGAGAAATTCCAAGACTACAGCTTTGAATAACAGATCAAATAAATCTAGCAATCCAATATTAAGAGAATACTTTGAACAAAAATCGAAATATAAAAGTATAAATAGACTCTCCTCTTCAGTAAACTCGAGAATATCTTCACTTTCTTCTTCATCTGCTAATACTACCACTACAAGTGTTAAGTTTAATAGAAAACCTGAAGTTACTTTTAAATTAGATTGAACTTAATAATATTACTTTGATATAGTAATTGTTTATTACTAAGCAAATTATTCATTAAATATATATTCACATATATTTTGCTAGAGTTAATTTCTTCTATTATTATTAGGATTCAAAAGATCAGTTTTGCCTCAGGTTTTTATTTTCCGATTTTTCAATCTCTTTCAATATATTGAGATCAATATTACTTTCGAGTTCTATAATATAAGAGTTGTAAATCAGTCTCAATCTCTTTAAAACACTAATAAGAGCCATTTGAGAAGAGAATAGTTTGCATTCTGTGCAAATATTATTTGAGTCAAAGTCTAATATAAGTTTTTTAGCTTCATTTATCAAATCATTTCTTTGACTAAGTTCCTCAATTCTATTTAAGGCTTCTTTAACTGATTCTTTTGTATTGAATACCATTTCTTTTTCACCTTTAGATTTTAATTCTAATTTGAATTGGCCTGTTTCATTTTTAGTTGATATATTATATTTCAATAATTCCATTTTACATTGATTAAAACTTTCATCAATCGTGTATATTTGTGGAGTTAAAGTTTCTAAGAAGAAAATGTACTCTTTTTTCTTGAATTCATCTTCCAATAATTTTTTTACACTCATTTTTGCAAAATAAGACCAACTATTTAGGGCATCTGTACATTCTAAAAGTGAAGATTTATTTTGAATACTCTCAAGCTTATTATCAGCTTTTTGCTTTCTTTTAAAACTTAATTCATTAAATTGAAGGCATTCTATTCCGATTAATAAAAATATTGAGCATAAAGATGAAATTATTCCAATTGATCTTTTCATATTTAGTTTGATATTTTACTTAAAAAAAAACTAGAAGAGTAAAATATTACAGAATTTACACGACAGTAAATCTTTAGTTATGTATTAATTTAATTCTTAATTAGTATTAAGATGAATGGCTTTAATATAAGGGTTTAAAACCAGTCAAATTGTATACTTTCAATTTTTTTAAATTAAACAATTATTTTTAACGTAATTATACATCTAATTGAATTATTATATATATTTAATTTATTTACTTGAAATTTGAAAGTCACATATTACAAAAAAAGTATCATAAGGTGTGGTATATAATTCAATGTTAAATTAACTAAAATAAAAATATATATATGTATATATATGTATGCTCATAATATCATTTTTTAGATTGATTTGTTTAGGAATTTCTCCAAATAATATATTTTCCTGAATTAGAATAAATTTCTGGTTGGTCGAATTGTAGAGCTTTGGGGTTAATGCTTATAGAATTAGGAGGTATACTAACTCCTTTGTAAGTTGCCTCAGTTGAACAAACATTGAAGTTTAAAAGTGAATATGGGAAAATAAGTTCAATCAAATTTGAGTAAATCTCTTTTTGTGTAAGCTTTTTAGAATTCTCAGAGAATTTAGCAATTTTGGGGTGAAGTTCCATCAACCAAATAGGATTTACATCTTTAATTGGGCAATTTAGAAATGGTTGGATACCAGCTCCAAATGGATCAGGAGCAGAGTATAGAAATTCATTGTATTTATTGGAATGAATGTTTTCCAAGAACTTTTGTGAACAGCTTGGACTTCCTGATTCTATACCAACATTCAACATATAGGAATTAATTGCTGGAGAATTGAAAGATTGGACTTGAGATTGCAAAGAATAGTTCCCAGTTTTATTATTTTTATTTTCCTTATATATAATTCGAAGTTTAATACTGCCATACATTCTTACTTGTATAAATGAAAATTTCTCATTAGATCCACTCTTACCAAGAACTTCTTTTGGGTTATTTATTGTCCAAATAATGTGTTTTTTATCATTTGAAATAACTATTTGACCCATACTGGATTTAAGGTTATGGCTAAATATCATTACACTTGGGATATTATGTTTATTGAAGCTGTTGTTTCCATTACAATTAATATTTTCTAGTGTTCCAGGTAGTAGTGGAATTGAAACCTGACAAACTTGCATTCCTTTTACAATATTAGGGTCAAAACAAAGACAATATTCAATTTGGAATGAGTGGGTTAAAATAGGCCTAAAGTGACCTTGAGACTGAGTAATTTGTTTGATAGGTTCTTTAGATTCTGGAGATATAGTATAATAACCTTTAATAGGTATGTTCAATTCATATGGGTACCAGTAATTAAAAATTTTTGATGAATTGCTTTGAGAGCTATTCCAACTCAGTTTAAATCTAGAAACAGGAGTAAATGAGTTTTCAGAAGATGAGTAGATTTCAGAATTATGCCTAATAGGTATAAATGTTTTTTGGGTAGAATCAAATAATTCGTCGACCAATTTAGTGCATGAAATATTATCTTGTACTGAAATATAAGGTTGAATATAAATGTTCTCTTGATTAACTTCATCCTTTGAATTTATTGTAACTTTTTGCCAAGGAAGAATTACATTACAAGATATTAAAACGGAGTTTGGTAATTTTCCAGAAAATTCAAGAGCTCCTGAAATAAAGCTTGCATAGGGGTCTCCAATCTTTTTAATAAAGTTATCCATAGAATCTTCTCTTTCTGTTATTGGGTTCCTATTTTCAATTCGAGTTATCATTGGATGTTTTTTTGCAAAACAACAAATCAACTCAACAAGAGAAAACTTCATTGAGTAATTTATTGAAGATTGATTTGTTGAGGTTCTTGTTTTGGAGGAGAGCTTTCCAATTCCAAGATTTATCATACCTCCAAAGATAATTTGGTTTTTTGGATCATTGTTTGGAATAATTGGGATAAATTCATCATTTAAGTTCATACTTGCATCCATTTCCTGTATTAATTGCTGTTCTTCTTCTTGAGATAAATTATTAATAGACTCTAAATAAAAGCTTCCGTGAAGCAATGTTTCCTTTTTCTTAGTATCCATGCTTTGCTCATCTTGAGTAGATTTTAATTTTTCTAGTATTCTGGAAGAATCAATAAAATTTTGATTAAGTAAGTTTTTCAAATAGTTTGGTATACCTTTGTTTCTTGAAAGCAATATTAAATCTCTTACCTCTTTTTTGTCCATTATTGGAGATCCAAATGGTATAAATATTCTCCAAACTTCAAGAATTTGGCTAACTTTGAGTATTCTTCCTTCCTGATTGATCTCAAGTAGTTCTAACAAATCTTCCAGTAACTGCATTCCTACTCTAACCTCAACTAATTTTATGGATAAACTTTCTAAATTTTGAATAAAATCTTTAGAACGTGTTTTGTATATATTTAACAATTTGTGATCCTCTGATATGCTAGTTTCTAACGAAATCAATATTAACATAAAGTAACCTTTATTATAAGAATACATAAATGGCCACAAATATTTTCCTTCACTAACTTTCATATAATGTAGTAAATTGTTTTCTGAAATACTCAATAGTATTTCCTTATTTAGTTCATCCTTTTCACTTGAAGCCGGAGCTTTCAAATTATCAATGGAAAAAACCCCCAAAGAACTTTTCTTAAATATATTTGAGAGCTTTGCTGCTTTGAATTTAGATACATTTTCGTATAATACTCTGAATTTGAACCATTCTAGTATATCTTTGTCATTTGGTACTTGCACATAATCTTCTTCAAGAAGTTTTTGAAGCCTGTTTTCAACAGATTTGAATCTTTTGCTCAAAATTAACTCCAGGGAGCCTCCTTTTAATGCATTTCCAAAAATCCATATTCCTCTAATATATGTCATTTATTTCTGATTAAGAATATATAATATTATCTGAAATAAATTACATTTCTATTTGCTGTTCTTTGATTTGATTACTTGTAAGATTTAAATTCAATAAAACTCAATTAATCAGGTTTTAATACCTTAGTTCTCTAAAAATCAAATACTAAATTTTCTAATTCTATCAAATCGTTGTTATTTATTATTAATTATTTTCTTCTTTTTTTTTTTTTTATCTTTAGTTATTTTCAGTTAATATTACGTGTATTTGTGTGGCGGTTGTCAGATAATACTGTGAGTAATAAAAATATGTATGTAAATTAGGGCAATAGTTAATATATTATTTTTTTAATGTTGGTATTTTAATAAAAAAAAAATTAAGGAGAAAGAAAATTCAAATTTATGAAAAGTTACATTACACAAACTTGAAAGATAATTTTATTTAATTTTTAACACCAAGCTTTAATATATATTTACTTTGTATTATATAATCTAAATTATCATTTTTACATGGATTATGATTTTGATTGTGGATACTCTACTCTATCTCTAATTTATATTATGGATAAAAAGATAGAAATTTAGTCGGATTTAATTTTGCTAATTATATTTTTTTTATTTTAAGGAAAATGAATGAAAACGACAATATACTACTGGATGATGAATATATTAATAGAATTTCAAAAAATAGCATCAAAAAGGTACTTAAAAAAAACCATATTAACCACTCAAGTTTAAATAATGGGTTTATTGGTTTTATAAATAATTCTAATAATTGCAATACTAGCATTAGTTGCAGTGCCAACAGTACTAGTAACAGCAGTAGTAGTAATGCCAACATTATTGGTGAAGGAGAGGGTAGAGGAAGATACAGAAGCAACAGCAGTAGCACTATTATCATTGATGGAAACAATTATTTAGGCATTCATTCAGGCGAATTATGCCATAGCAAGGATTTTTATGAAACAGGAAACGAAAAAAGCAATGTTAAAATTTTGAGTAATAATTCATATGCTTTAACAGATCTAAGAGAGAATAGTGATGAAAAAAATGATAATTGTGGTAATAAAAAAACGAGAAAAAAAGATGGAAATGAACAAATTAACTTGGAAGAAGTTAAAAAGCTTAAAATCCCTGACTGTTCTATATGTAGAGAATACTTAACTAGAAACTTAACAGTAATAACAGTATGTGGGCATGTGTTTCATAAGCAATGCATAGATGCCTGGCTTTCAAAATGTGATTCAAACAAAAATTTAAATATGGCTCAGGGTAGATTGAACTATTTGTTAAATGATAATGGAGAACCAACATGCCCATTATGCAGGGTTCCGTGTTCATTATTCACCCTTTGTGATTTGGTGAATATTACAATAGACGAAACTTTAATCTTAGACGATTCAGAAGATAAATTTCAATGTTTTCAAAAAGAAGAGGTAGTTAGCCCCAAAAATACGGGGGAATGCATACAGATTAATTGTAGGTTAAAACTGAAATCTGCGACAGATGAATCAGAGGCAAAATCAAAAGAAATTGAAGAATTACGCACACAGCTTAATGAGGAAAAAACAAAGGCATTGGTAAAAACAGACTTGAACGAAAGTTTGGAAAGGAAGAATGAAGTATTACGTGAAGATTTGAATAGGATAACTCATGAACTCGGAGAAATGAACCAAAAGTATTCCGATTTGCATAGAAAATATACATTTATACAATCAAATAATGCTATTAATAATTTTATGGGAGAAAAACTTCAAGATGATTTAACTGATCCAAATATTCAAGTGGATGAAACAAACCAGATATCTAATTTAATAGGATTTAATCCATTTGAAGGTGAAGATAGTTTAGAAAAGAGAGAAGACACTTTTCAAGCATTAAAAGTACTTTCCAATGCATTTATCAAACTATCAAGCAGATATGATCAACTTAAGGAGAAGTCTAGTAAATGGAAAGCTAAATGCTACCAGCTTAAGGACTCGCATACAACTTCGATAAATGAATGTAATTTTTTAAAGGAGAAACTTAGAAACTTAAATAAAATAATAAATACATCAGAGATTGTGAAAGAACCAAGCACAATTGTCTCAAATGTTTCTAATGTAGAAAATTCTGCAAAAACTCCTAGTAATATGGAGAATGATGAGGAGTCATTTTCTTATATTTCCAAGCTCATTCAAGACAAAAAAACTACAAAAAATTTTATCGAAAGTAACTCAAGATCACAAACCAATCAGGAAAACAAAATATTCAGTAACTCCTCACAGATTTCTTATTTGAAATCTAACAAAATTCTAAAATCCTCCAGTTCTATTAAAAAAAACGAATTTGGAGGTATAAACACTGAGGGTAAATCTGAAATAAACACGATTAAAAGCAAAACACATGAATCTGAAAGACTAACGTCCAGAAATGAGGAGTCTCCAAACCCAAACTACTCAACTTTAATTAAAAGCAGGAGAAATCATGTCATTAAAAGAAATATCCCGATAGATTCACAATCTATTTCCAGCTTTTTTTATACAAGAAAACCAAAGCTTAAATTAATTGACTGATTTTGCCGCCAAAAATAACCCCTCAAAAACATGTAATTGCGCACATGTAGATCGTTTTATAATAAGAAAATTCAAGAAGGTCTAAAAGTATTTAAAGAATAAAAAAGGGGATCAACTGTATATATGGCATATTTATATATTATATATATTTATATATATAATATATTCGAATTTAAAGATAACGAATAACTAAAGTCTTCATTTGGACAAATATGAAATACTATTAAACTGAAATATTCAAAAAGTCTTTAGTTATATTGAGAAAGTGATACTTGGGATTTTCTATTTTTAGATTAATTTATTTTCTTGAGCTACTGGAATACTCTCAAAGGCTGAAATCTAGGATTTGAAGGGGGAAAAAAAGAGAAGAGTGGGGAGTAAAAGAGAGAAAAGGATTAGAATAGCTTTTTTTTTTTTGTTAAAGTATTGAATCTGGACTTTTTAAACCAATAATAAAGATAATAAAGTTTTAATCAGTTTAAGATGAAGCCTTTTCGTAAAGTATTTGATTTTTTTTTTTATTTAGATAATTCTAAAAGAAAATTTGGTGGAAAGTATGATAAAAATGACTCTTTTGGTGAAAATTTAATTAAAAGAATTGAAAGCGATTCAGAAAGGTCGAATATATTATCTGACTGTATTGAAGCAACCAATTATAGAAATAATGAAAATAGAATGCATGAAATATCTCAAAATCCTCAGATAGAAGAAATCATTCTAAAAACAAATGAAAAGCAAATAAATAGAATTAATGATCTTGATCTGAAAACATTCAAAATTGTAGTATCTAATTTTGAAAATAATCCTATTGTTTCAAAAATGGTTGAAAATTTTAATTTGGATAGTACATTAATAACGACAAGTTGTAATAGTCCTTATTCACTTAAATCATATAATCAATCCAAGAAGGATTTTGAAATGAAATTAAATACAACTAATAACACTCCAATTACAACATCTCTGGATTTCCAATCCGACGAAAACTCAAAATCCTTGAGCAATGTTTATACTACAGAAGAAGAAATGACTCGTGAAAATAAGGATGAAGAAATTGACTTCTTAGAATTACTATTGGAGGAGGTATTAAATACATTTATGAATAACTTACCATATCTTGCTTATTGCAAATTTTTGGAACTTTCTGAATTTTTATTTAGAATTATTGAAAAGAGAGTGGGAATAGGTAAATCTATTGTTTTAGAAATGAATCTTATATTAAATAATAAAACGAGTAGTAATAATGTAATTTCAAATAATTATCAAAATAGCAGCAACAATACTACTCAATCCACATCATCTTTCCATAATACACTAAAAAGCTTAAAGTTTGGCTCGAATAGAAATAATACAGTGAATAATAATAATAATATCGATTTTAATAAAAGTAAATTCCTTATAGAACCAGTACATTTAAATAGAAATGGAGTCCCAATAAAGTTTTCAAATGGAAATTCTTCAAACTCACACAGCTCATCAGGAACAGGAAGCTCAAGAAAATGGAGATACCATATCAGTAGTAGCTGTAGTAACGGTGGAAATAATGTTAGCAACAACTCTAAGTCATCTAAATCAGATTCAACATCTCAGATGAATTTAGGTTATAAGAAAGCTAAACTTTTTTTGGAGTCTATTTCCTTACTTCCAAAAAGATCCGAAGAAAATAAGGAAGCTGGTCAAAATCAAAAAAGTATATTTATAGAAGATATGGAAAACTTCAAACCAAACTTGAATTCAAAGTTTGTTAGGCTGGAGGACTTTCCATGTATAATATTTTCACAAAATTGTTTTCCAGTAAGTAATAGTAAGTTCTCATCCATCATAGACCGGAATCTTGCATTGGAATTCTTAAAATTCCCAACAGAAATCAAGTGTTTGGGCTTAGAGCAGGAGTCCAGACTCTCTGAATTTATTACTAAATTAGTTACCAATATGCATATCCACAGATTGAGATTTACATTATATAAATGTTCAACAAGTTATACAGATTTAGTATTGGCTCTTAAATATAAGAAGAAACACTTAAATAATAAAAGTGAAGAGCAGTTTCGTCGCAACTTAGACGAACAATTACAGAATGAAAAATCTAACAAACCAGAAATTTCAAATTCTGAATGGAACTCGCTTGGTGATTCTAATTTAGGTATGTGGTGGACTATGGGTACAGAATCTGAATTTTTAATATTATGCGACTATATAGTAAATACTAATCCGATAAATGTAGTTAGTATTGTAAATGAGTGTGATTTACATCTTAAATGGGCTCCTTTTGTTACAAGTTCAGAATGTTTAGCCTACATTGGATTATATAATCAGCTTGTTCGTCACTATTCAAATATGCCTTGGCCAATTGGTCTTTGTCAATGCTCGTTATACTGTGTGGCTATTGATATTAATAGGCAAGAAGAAGATGATTCTGAGCCTTGTATTATTATTACTGCGGTTTCTTTACCAGAAAAAGCTGATTCAGTGTGTGGAATTAAGGTTAAAGAAGCTCAATCTAATGCCTCAAAGCTCGATATTCTTTCTTTATGTTTCGTAATTCAATCTGTGCCAAACTGTCCATCTCAAACAAGAATCTCATTTCTTTCCAAATCAAATATGCCAATACCAAGTTTTGTACCAAAAGCAGTTCCTTCCTTTATCGCAAAACAAATCGGTAAATCTTTTTTTAATAATATTATTAGTATAATTGAAAGGTTCAACTCTACACCTTTTTATCAACGTATCAAATCAGATACTGAGTTCTATGAATTTGTTAAAAAAAGAATGAATATTCTAGATGATTCAAAATTCGACTTTATTCAAGATCCTAGCCCAATTAAAAAAAAAACTCAAAAAGAAATTAAACAAAGAAAGGAACTAAATGAATCATATTCTAAGGAGGATTTAAGAGATTACCTCCACAAGAGTGGAATTAACTCTTCACAAACTCAGAATACAAATCATTTTAGTAACTCCTATCATATAAAGGAGGCTAACCCCTTTACAAATTTGGGAAACTATTCTGTAGTAAAAACTATGATGAGAATGTTTCCAAGCTTTTAAGAAGTCAATCACTAGGAAATATGAACTGATATTAAATTTAATTTATAAATTATCATAGAATGGTTTCACTATTACAAAATTCCCTCAAATATTTATATTGATTTTTTTCGAATTTTTTTTTATTAATAGTTAACTTTAAATTTTTTTTTTTTTTTTAATTCCAATTTTTACCAATGAATCAGTTTGGCGCCAAACTAGGCATGCAAATTAATCGCCAATTAAAATTGTGACCATATTAAATATAAATAGTAAAATTCTAATTTAGATAACGTGGTTAATTTATAAAATTACTATTCTATAATTTATGAAACTTTTTTAATAGTAAATAAAAACAATCATTCAAAAAAAGTATATTTATTGTTAGTAGAATAATAGTAACTAATGTTTAATATAAATCGAAAAATGTGGGATTATTAAAAAAATAGCTAGGCCCAAAGCAAGGCTTTAAAGAAAATCATTACAAATGCAATATGCATTTCTTCAATATTGCATTATTAAAATCTGAATAAGAAATAGTTATATTTTGTAAATTTCTCAAAAAAATGAAATGAAAAATGCTTTTTATAAACCTCAAACTGCATCAATTAGATTTAAAGTTATTAAAAAGTGTTGTAGAATGTAGGGCTCTATCTGTTTTTGCCTGCAAAACCTTAATTTTTCTAGAATGTGATACATCAAAATATAAAGGATGATAAGCAATCAAAAATTCCCCGTCAACTTGGAAATAAACTTTTTTACCCGTGGCAAGGGAATTCTTCTGCTTAAAATGAAGTCGAACTGGTCCCTTATTTTGGAAAACTCTTCTTCCCATGCCCTTAATAGCTATCTCAAGTCCAATAGCAACAGCTGAAGGGAATGATACACATTCAATAACTTCATCACCCATTTTTTGTTGTTCAAAAAGCATGTGTTCAATAGACTCACGTCTTGACTTAAACCTTATCCCACAGTTACCTTTACAATATCTCCAGATATCATTTCCAGAAGCAAAAGATGGAATGTTAATAAATATTAAAGAAGCGCATGGCATTAAAGTTGGTGAAGGATTTTCAACAGAGTTCTGATAGTGGCCAACAGCATGGCTGTGGTTGTATTCGGAAATAGAGTTTTGATTATCAACTAAGTCATTGCCTCCTTTAGAACATGTGCATGAATTATTTTTAAACTTGGCGGACTGATCGGTTACAAACAAAACTTTTTCTGATGAAATTAATAGATCGGAATCTTCTTCAGTAAAAGCAGTATTTAGTGTGCATTTATCAATTATATCATAAACGGGAGTTGTGTGACGAAATGTGTTCTTAAATCCTTCAAGAGCATACCTCATCTTGTTTAAGAATGCATTCTTAGTTCGGTATCTGTCAAAACCTATACCAATTCTTGATTCCACACCAACACTAAAGTAGTTCGACATTCTAAAAGTCAACTCAGTAGCAATAGTATTGGATCCTCTATCAACTCCTTTAGAAAATTCATGATTGCTTTGTCTTATACTCCCTCTACCTTGTTTATTAATAACCTTCTTTTTTCTGGAATAAGAGTCAACTTTATAAAAGCAACCATAACTATCCACCACAGCCTTTACTGACCAAATATCATGCTCAATGATGTCTGCGTTAACCCATTCGCTAATTAGTTGCCTAAATCTATATAGACCATTATCAAATGGGTTATCTAAAACTGTCATCCAATTTAAAGCTCTTGAGAAGTCATTCCCTGTCCCAAAAGGTATTACACCTATTACCAATTTATCAAAATCAACATTGGTTTTTTCTAATTCATCCACACACCACATAACCGTTCCATCTCCACCTGCTGCAATTATGTATAAAGGAATTGAATTATCATTCATACTATTTGTGATTTCTTTTACTCTTAGAAATCCCTCTTTCTTCCCTGTCTCTCCTTGCCGTATATCATATATATGCACACTTGCTGGAACAGGATTAGATATTTTAAACATATCCATTCCTGATTTCGTGAACACTGATGCTTTATTTCCTCCAGAAGTCGGATTCACAAACAAAAAAATTGTATATGTGATCGACAATCCACTCTTAAAACTGGAGCCTGGTGATAAATCCATCAAACTCATCTCTTGACCATTAATTCAAGTTTACCGATAATAAATGTTTGTGGGTCGTACTAAAAACACGACATTTGTGTGTGGCTATTTACAGAAGATATATAAATATATATATGTATATATTCTGTAAAAAAGTTTACTGATTTTTTTTTGTATTTTATTACGTAATTGGATCTTAGTAAGAGCGCCAAGTTGCTTTTTGTTTTTTTACAGTTATTAAGACATGAATTCATTTTAAATTTAAAACAAAAACAAAAGGAAATAAAAGTTTAGGAAAATTAAGTCGAATAATATTTTTAAAAATTTACTAAAAAGTTCTTCATAACGATATATTGAAACAAAAAATTCAATTTATTGACGGTATACTTAGCTACGCTTATTTTTAACTTTGAAATATTAATATTCTTATTTAAATATTAATTAAATTTATCTCTTCTCGTTAACTCAAAGGCTCTATAGTTTCAATCATTATTTAGAAATTCTATGATTCAAATAGAAAATTATTTAAAAAAAAAATTTTCAAATATTTAAAAATCTTGAATATTATACTTAATAATTAACCTACACACATATTTGTGTGCATGCAGGTATTAATTATTGAATTACATGTAACTACTCAAAAAAAGTAGTTAATTGAATTTTTTTTTTAAATAATTGAATTTTATAAAGGTCATTTAGAAGGAGAAACACAAAATTTATATTACTTTTTCACTTAAACATATAGTTCATTCTTTCTATTGCTATAGGAAAGCCATTTAACTATTTAATTTAGCTCTTAATATTTTATTTAAAAAAAATCCCAGTTATGGAATCTTTTTTAATACTGATTAATAAGAATTAGATGTGTAAGAAAAAACTCAATTTGCAAAAAAAGTAATAAATGGGTTGAAAGTAAAAGAATAAATTAAGATTTGTATGAAATATATTCAGACTAAACATTAATTAGAAAAATAATAGTAGTGATTAAACCATTCTTACTTATTAAAATTTTTTATATGCGATTTTTGGATTAATATTAAATATAATAAAGAATTAACATATTGAGTTTGAATTAAAATGACAGAAAAAACAATTTTTAATTGATATTTTCTGAATATGATACTTCGTTTAAACTATGAATGCCATCTTTATTATATATACCAGATTCTTGGTCAATGCTATTAATAGATATTTGACATTTCTGTTTTAAAGAAGAAAGTTCTTCATCAAGTTGCTTAATAATAGATTTACATTGATGATATTTTAGTGCCATATCATGCAAGCATGTTGACAAAAGTTTAAGTTCCATCTGAGTTCTTTTTTCAATATCTTTTTTTGCCGAAAGATGTAATTCGACTTCTTGTTCTCTAATCATTATTTGTTGTTTCAAAGTAGAAATAGTAGCAAAGTCACTATCTGAAGACTTTTCAGAATGAGATGTAGAGTCACCAGGGGCTGCTTTATTTCCTTGTGATTCCAATAATTGGATACGTTTTTGTTCACTAAGAAGCAACTGTTTTTGCATATTTAATTGTTCAGTTAAAATTGAAAGTTGAGTAATATAAAAACTTTCTGTTCCAGGCTTAGGGAATGACTCAACTTCTTCTAAATTAATATCAACTTTTCCTGCAATAGATATTCCGTTATCATCCAATAATTTAACTAAGACTTTAACTTGGTCTTGCTTTATTTTAAGCTCTTTCTGGAATTTTTCTTGTTGTTGTTTTACTTTATTTAATTGTTCATTTAACTCATCCTTTTCATTTTCATTTTTTTCAATTTCCTCTTCTAAATCTGAAATTCGATCCTTTAGTAATTGTGTTGACTTTTTGTTACCTTCAGAATCTCCACCGTCCCCACCTCCCCCACTACCTCCTCCATTCTCTAATTCTTCTAATTGCTTAATTAGCTTTTCATTTTGTCTTTTTAATTCCAAAAGACTATCTACCTTTTCTTTGAGCTTCTTAATTTGTTGTTCCAGCCCTTCAACTTTACCAGCTTCACTCTTATATTGATCAATTTCAGATTGGAGATCCTTAATATCTCCTTTTAGTTTTGTCTCCAATTCTTTTTTTTCTTTAATTAATTGTGTTTTTTCATTTTGAAGATTCCAAACTTCATTTTCAAGCTTTTCAGTCTCTTCAATAGCAGATTTAGGTTTTGCTGAAACCTTTTTAAGTGCATCCTCAGCAGTTTGTCTAGCTTTCTGCTCAGATTTAAGTTGCTTTTCCAGAGCATCTATTCTACGTTCTAATTCATCAGCATGAGCCAAACTAATTCCTACTTGTCCACCTCCAACTCCAGATCTATCTTCTTCAACTTCGTCAGATTCTTCCTCTCCTTCAGCAAATTCTCCCGTTATTTGAATCATATGTTGTAACTCTATTTGGGCATCTTCGCTTAAAATCATCATATTACTAATAACATCTTCGTTATACTCACTTTCTACTGCAAATACTATAACAAATCCACATACCCTACATATTTCACATAAAATCTCATTCTGTACTTTTCCTTTTTTTTCAATAGCTGAGGCAATCAAGTCATAATCTAAAGTATCAATTTCATCACGAAATCTCCCATCCATATAATCATTAATACCGTCCATTAAGAAATGTAATCCCTTAGCCATTTCTGCACTATGCTCATCAGTTAGAACATAATCAGCGAAAAACATTGGAGATAATTCCTGGATAAATAGAAGTAAATTACTTGGAATTAATACGTCAAATACATCATTACAAGTAACATCACCATTCTCCATTATTTTAAATGTTTTAAACCACTCAAAACAACACTTTAAAGTGTTTTGTGGATTCTTAATTTTTGCTTTCATTTTTAAAAAGTATGTAAATTAATTTTTTCTGTTTTGAAAATTTCAAAAATTAAACACTTAACTTTAACTTGGATTTAATTTATTTTCTTTGATTCTCCTTTTTTTAAAATATAAATATATTTATAACATTATATAATAATTGCTCAATTTTATGATTATTTACTTAGCAAAAATTGCCAAAATTCTTCTTTTTGTTATACAATTAAGAACAAACAGAAATAATATAATTCAGATATAAGCTACTTCATATATCCAATATGTTTTTAAATTATTCTTACACCTTTTTTTCTATTTTTGTATATACTCTTCTATATATTTTCTTCTATTTAAAAATTATCGGACTTTATATTATTCATATATACATATATATATAATATATATTACATAAATATATATATATATATATATATTTGAATCCTTAAAAATTCTTAGTCTTTTTGTGCTTCAATTTTCAACTTATATACATATATTTATATGTATATCTTTTTTTACCTTTTATTTTCTCATCTCTTATTCCCCATGTGTATATTTTGTGCAATTAATGCACCAATACACACTTGGCGGGAGAATTCTGCCGCCTTAAATTAAATATTTATAGCTAAAAATAAGACAAAATTTGTGGGATGAAAAAAGGAAAATCTCAAAATGAAAATAATTAAAATATCTGAATTTATTAAAATCAATTAGGAAGTTATAAATATTTATAGCTAAATTCCAAATAATTTTAAGATTCTCACGGCTAATAATATAAGTTGAAATAGAAATAATTGTAACATTGCGTTAAAGAATAAATAGAATTTAGAGAATTGTTCTTTCTTTAGGAAATTGAGTTCTGGACTATCAGAACACAATTAAATTAAAAATAAGTTGCTTTATTCATGATTTTTAATGAACTAAGATAATTGAATGGAATTTAATTAAATTAATAATTGTAATTTAAAAAGTACAAGTTGACATTTTGAAATAAATCCCCACTTTTCACCCCTCTTAAGTAATAATTTTTTTTTTTTCTAATTAAAATAGAAAAAACTAGTAATAATTAGTAGTTTTCTGAATTATAAAGAAAACTGACCATAATTTTAATTGTTAGTTATTGCAAAATAACTTTACCAAAAAGTTTCTTAATTTAGCTGAGGGAGATCTGTTATACCCTTAATTCATGTTGCTTATTAAAGAATAAACAATTAAGTAATAAATAACTAGCGAAGAAATATTTGATTAGATGGATTATTTTTAACAAACCATATAAATATAAGTAGATAGAATTAATTTATAAAGGAAGATAAGTGAAAATAATGGCCATAGTGGATAGAAGGATTACGAGCTTTGAACTAAGGCAGAGCACAGAATCTAAGCTCAAATCTTCAAAGTTGGTTGAAAGCAAAAGCATCTTGAAAAGAGGAAGAAAAAAATATGAAAAAAGGTACTTCTTGAATATTGAATATTTAAACATTTCTTGTCAAAGCTCGGTGGCAGTTAATTCATCCAAGGATTCAAATAGTAAGAAGAGAAAAGCTGACAAATATTTAGAAACAACAGGAGTGAAAACTAGGAAAGGGTGTAAAGGAAAGAATGAAAGCTTTAAATATTTTGAAAATTCTAATGGGATAGATCAATTTGAAGGAAATACTGGGATGATTAAATCTCCAATAGTAACTTCTCAAGGATATCACTTATATACACATCTTATAATAGAAAGCAAAGAAGAACGAGATGTTTTTACAGTTGGAGATCATGTAATGGTTTGTCTATCAGATGGAGGTGAAAGACCAGCACAAATTACAGCTTTTCTATATGATCCTGAGGAGAATTTACAAGGAGTAGAATTGAGATGGTTTTATTCAGAACATGATTTGCTTGATTTAGGTAAAATTATTGACAGATCAAAGCTACCGGATAACCTATTTACATTTGAGGAGGAATTTTTGGAAAGTGACAAATGTGAGGTTTTGGAAACAAGCGTAATAAAAAGAATGATTCGTATTTGGAATAGCAAAAAAGATTATTTAAAATGGACTAAAGATTGCCTAGAAATATATTCAGGTCCTCAAAAGTGTGATCCAAAAACAATTACCGGAAAAGAAGAGTCTTTTGTTATTTGTAATTATCATGATGAAAGATTAATGGAGTACATAAAAGAGTTTAATGACGATCTTCCTTCATTTTCAGTAGAAGTTTCTGATAATTATTTGGCTTTATATCTTGTTTTAACTGACACTGGTACAATAGTCCCAATAAGTGAAAGAAGAAATCTATCATATTTACTTTCAAGATGCAGTAATTATTATGGATATTATACAAATTATTTAGCATTAAAACTCTCAATGTCTTTTGGCCCACTTAGATCACATGTAAATGAAAATAACTTAGTCTTAAAAAATTCTTCTGGGAATCAAATTGAGGAATATCCTTTGAACCAAGCATCTGCAGACTTACATTGGTCAAAACGTCCAAAAAAAGTTCTTCCTTGTAGAGAAAAGGAACATGAAGAAATTACTCATGTGCTAAAAACATCTATTTTAAATGAAGGAGGTGGAGTTTTATTTATTGCAGGTTTACCAGGTACTGGTAAGACTGCAACTGTGTTGAATACTTTGGATATGCTTGAGATAGAGATGAATTTAAGTAATAAAAACGAAAGTAAGATTTCTGTTTGTTATATCAATGCTCTTCATTTAAGTAGTCCTGATCATTTTTATAGAACCTTCTTACAAAAGTTGAATGGAGCAAATACCTGGGCTCCTAGCAAGGAAGCATGCTATTCATCCTTAGATAAGTACTTGAAAGCTAAAGGTAGTCCAGTAACTATTCTTGTGATTGATGAGATTGACTGGCTTCAAAAGAATGCAAGTTCCAATTCTAATTTGGAAGGATCCAATAATTCATTGCTCTATACTTTATTTGATTGGCCATTCCAAAAAAATACCAAGTTGATTATAATAGCTATAGCTAATACAATGGATCTTCCTGAAAAGCTTATTCCAAGATGTACATCTAGGTGTGGATATGCCAGAATTAATTTTACTCCATTTTCTGTTGAAGACATGATCACTATTTTAAACGACAGAGTAAAGTATTTTTCTGTTAACTTATGTGAAAAAGCCATGGAAACTTCAAATAAAGTGGAAGAGGTAAGAAGAACAAGCCCCAGAATTAGAAACAAGAGCAAGAATATTGTCTCTGAAAACGATTTTGAGTCTATATTCTGTAGCAAAGCTATCGAGTTTTGTGCAAGAAGAATTGCTCAGCAGTCTTCTGATGTTAGAAGAGCTCTCCAGGTCCTTCACAGAGCTTGGGAGATATGTAAACAGGAATTTGAACAAAAGATTAGTTCAAAGGGAGATAGAAACAGTAAGAATAACAGAAAGTTTCAAGTTCAAATTCCACATGTACAAGCAGCTTGTAAAGAGGTATTATTGAATAATGTGTCAATTAACCTAATTGAAACACTTCCTCTAGTTTATAAAGTGTTTTTGGCCTCTCTGATTTTGGAACTTGAGCTTAAACATAGAATGAAACTTAAGGAAAAAGAAGATGAAAATGAGGATTTTTATGAGGATGATGGATTTTTAAACCTTGATAATGACAGAGTCTACGAAAATTCCGTTTCTTTATTTAAAATTGAGAAAAGAATGTTTACAATTCTTTCATTATCAGGATATGTATACATGGAGTACTTAGATACATCATTTATTAAGATTATTATTCAGAAGTTAGTATCATCAAGAATTATTCAGACGTTTAAAGGAGCTTTGATTTCTTCTTCTTCATCCAGTGAATTTGAGCAAGAGAATGAAATTTATTATGAGACTCTTAATATTTTTGGGTCAGATGTTTGGGTATCACTCCTAATAGATGCTTTGGTGTTGAAGAACTATCTAGTGAAGAATATACCCTTCAAAATTCAAGGTTTTGAGTAATTCATAAATAACTTAAATATAAAGGGTAGGAAATTACAAGCTATTTAAATGAAATGATTAATTAATTAAAATAGCATTTATCTAATTAGTTTAGCCTATTTGAATTAGCTAATATATCTTATTTTATAATTTAATATTTAAAATGAGCCAATAAGTCATCTTTACAAATGGGGCATACAGTTCCTCTTTCAAACCATGATGTAATACATTTTCTACAAAAACAATGAGTACATGGAAGCCATAGAATTTCCTGCTGATCCTTAAACTCATCCAAACAAATTAAACACATTTTTTTATCATCATCCAAATTCTGAGATCTGGATAAATTGAATTTTGAGACTGGTAATGCATTTTGAATATCTACTGGTAAACCTAAAATATCTTCTTGATTTTGCGATATTCTATCTCTAAGTCTATTAAGCACTATTGTTATATTACCAGCCTCACCATTTCCATATACTTCTTCATACTCATGATCGTCGTACTCTTGATTGTGCTCATGCTCATTTTCATTATACAAAGTCTCTTCATCCTCAGAATTTCCTGACTCATCACTATCATTTTCCTCTATAATAATTTGTTCTTGGCCAATAATCAATGATCTACTTCTAATATCGTTATTCCTTCTAGACATTATATCAGAAATCTCATCATCATCAACCTGAATAAGTTCAATTACATCATTATCTTCATTATCACGCTCTTGTTCGTCGTTATCTTCTCCTTCCTCATTAACAATAAGATGATCATGAAAATGATTATGAACATCTTCCATAGATAAAAATCTGGGTCTATTACTGAGTCTATGATTTACATTTATGTTTCTACCACATTCAATAGTTGATCCGCCACTTCTTGTATTTCTGAATTGAACATTATGACCAGAAGAATTCTCCCTTTGAGTAGTGTGCCTTCTTTGTATTCTATGTGATAGGTTGTCGAAAAGCTGCTCAATTTCAACCCCATTCCTCTGAATCTGTTCATAAATTGATTGGCTTCTGTGAATTCTCTCTGTTAACCGATTATGTTCCCTTTCTACTAAATCAAACTGTTCCATAATTCTATCAGCAAAACTTCTACTTCTATTCATAAAACTACTATTGTTCTCAATTGTTTCTCTAGAACTAATTCTAGGTCCAGAAGTAATTCCAATATCTATATTTGGACTACTCATAGACATTGACCTATTTAATGCTCTTATATCATTAATTCGGCGATTATATACAGTATTTCCATTACTTACTTCAACACCAAAAAAACGACTTTGTGGGTTTCTTACACTCGAACTATGATCTCTTTCAACCACATAGTTTCTATCTCTATTAAAATGGTTAGGTTCATTTACCATTCTCACTCTTGATTCATTTGCTAATCCTCCAAATATACTACCAGTTATATCCCTCAATGGAGTATAAGGCCTTGAAAAATTTTCAAAACTCCCATAGTGTCTGATATCAGGATAGCCGGATAAACATGTCTGAAACTCTCTAACTAATATATGGTTTGCTTCATCTCCTCTCTGTCTGGAAGGATATATATTTGGCCCCATTTACTTTATTCTTCTTTTATTCTCTATTCTAAAACTTCCAAATTACCAAATCACTCTATTTATCTAATTCTAATTATATTAATTTGTTGAATAAAACTTATTTCTACTCTTTACTACCTTTGTTTTTTATTCTCTTAAATCTTTTTATTTTTCCCTAACTCGTCCATTAATTTTATTAGATAAAGAACTTGGCGCCTAAACAGAGGGTACCGAATAATAATGCAAAATTCAAGATAAAATTAAGAGGGGAGCAAGAAATTCAAAAAATATCATGAATATAAGTTTAAATTGAGTGAATTCACACTTATCGAAAAAAATTAAGGATTTATTAATATTGATAGACTTGAAATATTTTTATTTATACTTGCATGTGAAATCATTAACATAGCTAATAGTAATTTAACATTTAAGGCATCTCTTAAAAAGAGAGCAAAAAAAAAGGTATTGATATAAACAATTTATGTTTTCAGTATGTACTATCTGGAGTTGAATTCAAATTTAAAATCTTTCGAACAAAGTTTAAGAATATCTTTTATTATGTTAAATTAAATTTCTGTATAATAAATCAAACTTAATAAAAATTCCGGTAAATAGTAAACGAGGGAAAAATAAGCCCTAAATAATTTATTTGATAATTAGCCAAAAATAAGGTAAACAATCAAATTTTGAGAGAAATCTTCTCCTTTTAAATTAATTAAAGAAAAAGAGATATTTTATACACATTTTATTGAATTATTTACCTAAATATACCGGCTAAACTAATTATTGTTCTATTTGTAACAAGTCTAGTATGAATTTAAATGATATTTTTAATTAAGGAATAATGAGTAACCAAATTAGAGATTTTTGTGATATAGCTATTTTGAAAGCTTCTTATGGGGTAAACATTGGTCAAACAATTTATGTGAGAGTAAGTTAGTATATTTCTTATCTATTTATATATATATGTAATTCTGTAATTATTATTATTTTTCATTTTTTCCTAAGTGGATAATAGGTACCGAATATTATGATGGTATTGATTTGAGAGAATGTACAGAAAAGGAGGAAATTGTGTGGTGGCCAGGGAAAATATTAATGACAGAAAAAGAGGAAAGAGATTCGAAAGGCAGAAGAATATATATGGTAAGTTTACCAATCACCAAACTTAAGGAGTCTTTAGTTAATTTATAAAGTTAAGACTTCATTTGTATTGTTGGAAATATATCTCATTTCTTTTTAAACTAACTAACTTCTTTTTAATAATGTAGTTAAAATATGAAGAAAGGGATGAATTCAAGTCAGATAATGCCAGAGTTGTTTTTGAAAACAATGAGAGAATATCTCATTTAGATTATAATGGGATTTCTTTAAGATATTGCAAGACTAAGGATGAGATTGAGAATATCAAAGAAAGTTATGAGAGTATGGAGCATACACATGAAGGAATAGAAGATTCTGAAGATGAAAAAACGATTAGTATTCAAGAAATACTGGAAGGAGATCTTTTTGGATTTAGTGGTTCAGATGAGAGTGAATCTGGTGAAGCAGGAACATTAACAGGAACAAGTGAAAGTGGTGGTTTTGCAAGTATATTTAACTCCTTACCTCATGAGAAGAAAATCAATCTAGCTCAAGGTTACAGAGAATTTGCTGATAAGTTTTTATCATTTTTAAAAAGTAGAATGAATGATGACCAGAACAAAAATACGATAACCATAGATGATGTAAGAGACTTTATTGCTTTTTTAGGCCTGGACACCAATAATGGAGAAAATGCAAATAATACAGGAAACAATAAGTAGTAATTGTAATGATTATTAACAGTACTATGGAAAAGAAAATTATTTAAAACTTGGTGGACAAATGTAAAACTTGAATTTTTTCTTGATTTTACCATAAAGTCCATACTTTATGTAATTAGCTCAAATTATAGTATAAAAAAATATGCATTCACAATAATTAAGTATATAAACGCATAGTATTAAACGTCTAGTTTTCTCTACATAAATTTACTACATTTAGAATCATCTAGTTAGTGTAACCTTTCTGTTTATAAAGTAGTAACATTAATATATCAAAAATTTTCCCAGTTAAAGAGACAACAAATCCATAGATGTGACACTATTATTGTTTGACTGTAAGTTTATACTTCCAGTATGACTAGTATCTCCTTTATTATCTTTTAATACACTAACATTAGAGACAGGAAGTCCAAAATCCAAAAGCTCTGAGCTTTGGAACTTGTTTGAGCTCATATCATTGGAATTTGATATAATATTGTTGCTGTTAATGTTTGAAATCGGAGTAGAGTAAGAAATGATATCATCAATATTTATAAGCTCGTTAGTATTTGAACAACTAACAGAAAAGTTGGAATCAATGTTATAAGGAAGAGCATCAATATTCGATTCTGAAGATGAAATTAAAACTGAGTGATTATGAGATTCAGATAAAGCCTGAGAATGATGTTGAATTGTATTATTATTGTTTATATTAACAAAATATTCTGAAGGTTTTTGGTATACAGATGAAATCATTCCAAGTTCTCCTATTAACTTTTCAAGAAGCTTTGGTTCAATATCAAAGTTTTTTGAAGATATTACTGTCTTTTGTGAAAGAACAACTTTTCTAGTCTCCTCAGGATTTGTAGAAAGAAGTCTCCAGTATATTAAGGCTCTATCTCTAACATCAGGATTTTCAGCATTAGTAGTTGCAAGCCTAAAAATATCAGTAACTAATTGTTGATTATGAATTGGAGCCTTAAGGAAACATTTTACTATGGTTGTAAGTATTTGGAGTTGAACAGAAACTGATTCTTCAATAAAAACATCTACAAAGTATTGGAGAAAATCACTCAAAGTTTCGTTCTTTGTGCTTGGTTTTGACCCTTGAACGAATTCATAAACTTCTCCTATAATCCAAACAAAGGCAGATCTCGATTCAGGCTCAACAATACATTCGGATACTTCCATTAATAGAGGAATAACATTCGGGGATAACTGTGGGTAAGATCTCAAAATATCCCTTAAGGATATAATTCCCTCTTGAATTATATGGTCCTGGTGAGAGGTTGTTATAAGCTCTGTAAGAATCTGAAAACATTTAGAAGCAGTTTCTTTGAATTTTATAGATATTAATGCAATAATCTTAATAGAATTTCTTGAGAATTCAATATTTGTATCAGTACTATATTCTTTTAATTCCTTTAATAGATTATTAGCGGTATCTACCGATACCATTCTATATAGTAAATTAAGCTTCTCAATCTTTATGTAAACAGGATCATTATATTTACAGTAAAAGAGCTTCATTTCTGACTCAAAAAAGCCAGGGTTTGATTGTACAATTAACTGAACATTCCTTAAGACCACATATTGTATTTCAGGAGGGGACGTTGTAAGTAAAGTAACTAATGGTGGTCTTAATTTACGTAAAGTACCTGTAATTAGTTCATCATTTTTAAAATTTTTAAGTAAATTCAAAATAGCTCTTACTGTAGAAAGAACTACTGCAGGATTAGCATGAGAAAGTCTAGAAGTTAACCTATCAATAATTTGTTCACTATCTTTCTCGGATGCTACTTTCCACTCTGCTACAACATTCAATATATAAATTTGACCCCATTCAGTACATTCATTTAAGGCTTGTAAGATCTGGTGTTTCTCTACCTCACTAAAAGCTAATCTATAGAACCTTTGATCGTCATTTATTGTCTTATCTTGATTTTCCTCTTTTATTAATTGTAAAGACTCAAGCTGATGACCTTTGTTTATGCTAGTCTCATAAATCTCCAATAAGCTTGCAACAGTATTAGCTACTACCATTGCACTTTGATCCTTAAGCATACCTTTTAATAAAGAAAAGAATCCCTGTTCTTCCATTAGAGTAGGTGAAATATCGTATAACTTTGCTATACAAATCGCTGCAGTTTTTCTAACATAAGGATCAGGATCACTACATGATCTTCTTAATGGTTCAACTAAATACTCTGTAATTTGTTCAAGTCTAATATATCCCATAGTTCGGATGGCTAATGCTCTAATTAAAGGATTTGAATCCATAGAATCTTTGAAAAAAGTATTCACAGCTAAAATAGCCAATTCTGGCTGCACTTTTGCATAGTTTATTATATAGAGATATACTAATTTCTTCAGTTCAATGCACCCAGTTTGCATACAATTCAATACATCTGGAAACAATGAGGATACGTCTTTTCCTACTGTCATTGCTGCAATCACCTTCTTAACTGCTTCCTTTTTTTTTTCCTTACTAGATGAGTGCAGTTCTTCTTTTAATTCATGTAGCTCTCCTCTCTTTGAGCCTTGAAAGTATCTTCTATCATTCATTTCTATTAAATATTGTAATACACATACACCAAACCACAATCAAAAGATTTGTTTTAATTTGAAATAACAATATATCCAAAGACTTTCAAAGGTTGAGATTCTTAGTTTTTCCTGTTCTTTTATACAATATTAAGGAGAAAAAAATAAACAAACAATTCAGATGTAAACTCTCAGTGTTAATAATTCACCCTTATTTGATTATTCAAATTTTCACTTAAATACTTTATCTTTTTTAATTATATTTTTATGTTTATACCTAATTTTATTTTGGTATTTATTTTTATTCCCGATTTACATATCTTATTTTCCCCTCAATTTTTTTCGGTACCGTAAAACGGCATATGGTTTGGGCGGGAATCCCTCAATAATATTAAATTATAAATTAAATCTAAAATTGAAAATTAAAAAGAGAAAAGTTTTAAAGTTTGAACAAAGTTATTTAGAATTATATTGGGAATTATGATGTCTAATAGTTACCATAGTAACTTTTGTTTGTTTTGAGAGAAGTTGCACTAAGTTTGGAACTTAGAAGATCAATATAGCTGTTATTGTTTAGTCCATCAACCATAGATAATGGATATTGATTTTGTTTGTTTTCGACATTGTTTTCGTCATTGTTTTCGTCATTGTTTTCGTCGTTATTTTCGTCATTGCTTTCATAATTATTGTCATAATCCTCGTTCAAAGTACTTCTGAATGTATCTAGTTCGTCTTTGTAGTTACCTTCGAAGTCATCCTGGTCATCAAAATAGTTGTCGCTATTATCTTCTTTGAAATCTGAGTAGTTTTCACTTTCATCATCTTCTGAGTGGCCTTCAATAGAATAAGTTATATTTTCTTTTCCGTATTCTTCTTCCTCAAAAATATATTCCGAATAGGGACTAGCAGAATTGGAAGGTAAAGTATTGTTGTATTGAAGATGGTTGAGGTCAGGAATATCAATATTCCATTTGTGATTATTAAAAATGGATAAAAGAAAGCTAAAGTGTTGGTACTGGATATTGTTGGAAACTATTGAAACTTCAGAGCAAAGATTATCCCAAAGTAGAATAAAGTTATTCATAAAGCTTATTGTATTTTTGATAAGAGATTGCCACTCATCACTCTCCCAAGGAAAATTAATTTCTTCAACATTTGAAAATGAGTAGTTAGCCTCAATAAATTCACTCAAATTATTCCATCTTGATACTTCTCGAAAAACTGAATGACTCCACTCGCTTGTTAAAATTAAGATGGATGTCAATGGGTTTAGAATGGAAGGTAAAAGAAACCCAGATTTCAGAATAAGTGTTTGAACAAGATCATTATGCTTTTGTATAATATTTTCAAAGTCTCGCTCTTCCTTTACTTTATCAAGAAATTCAGTGAAATTTTGGTCAACAACAAAATGTTGAAGAAATGAATAATATTCTCCAATAGTTACTTGCAGAACCCATCTACAATAAAAGATATAATTCCAGAAATGATTCACTGGATGTTCCATAAAAAATGAGGAAAAAGTTCCTCTTCTATTTCCATACCTTAGGTTAAAAGTTTCTCTCCATACCCTTTCAAGTCCATTATATGTTCTAAAAAATAGCCAATAAAAATCAAATAGATTGTAATAATGTTCCATATTCTTTTTTGTAAATAGAAGTGGTAAAGGCCAGTCAAATTTTTGGACTATTCTTAATCTGAAGATATGGTGGTCAAAGCTAATTCCAGTTATATAAGAATTCAATGAGACATTATTTAATAAATTATAGTTATAGCTTGTACTTGATATAGTACCTATACTGCAAGAGTTTGCTAGTTGAGAAATTACATCTGAATTATTAGAGGAACTTATATGGCACCACTTAATAACCTTAAATTCTTTCTCTTTTTGAACTTTCTCATAGTCATTATGTCTTATTAAGTGTATATAACATGACGAAGTTTGCAAAGGTAGGCAAATATCAATATTAATATGTTGAATACTTAATACCTGTGTTGGTCTTCCAAAAAGTGAATTTGAGCCAGCAAGACCATTCTTCAATGGCTCCATGTATATTGAAATGTTCGATTGTTTGAATAAAATCCTTAGTCTGTATGTGTATAAGTCACCTTCCATTAAATTAATAAAAGGATTAGGGATTTCAATTAAGTTAGTCTTTAGCATTGAATAGTCATTTTCAGTATTCAAAAGAGATTTCAAATGTTTTGTATGCCAGTATAACTTAATGCAAAATTCCATGACTTGTTTTTTCTTGTCTTTAAATCCAAAGCTCCAGGTGAGTCTTAAAAACTCCCCGTCATGCTCTGATCCATCTTCCTGAGAACTATTAAGCCCACCAACACTAAATGGAATTTTGCTAGATGCTGTGAGTAATAAGGAAGAAACTAAATTTACAGAAGAAGCGCATTCTAATATATGGTTGAAACCATCTATGATACGTATAGGCCATTTAATCTTGCACATCGAAATCACATCAACATCGTCATAAGCTGTACCAAAATAACCATCTTCAGTACCATAATCTTCAGAAATGCAACCTTCATTATCTCTATCAGTTGCATTTTCCAATGTCTCATTCTGCGAATTTAAATATTGTCCTGCATGCATCCCAAATTTCCCGCCAAGATGGAGTATATTATCATTTGTAAAAGAACAATTAAACACGTCAATTAATTCGAACTCATTTAAATTAAAATTGAAAAGGTCAAATGTATCGCAACAAAGGTTAACTTTGGAGTTTGAGAAATCATGATGTGAGTTTGAAGTGTTATTACCTAATTTGATTAAAGTTAAAAGGTCTTTCCAAGCATTCGAGATGAATTCGGATTGCACGCTATAATTTGTATTACGTGTGTGGGAGTCATCATAGGTTATATTCCTGTAGAAAATGGAATTATCTAATTGAAGAAAAGCATCAGAGGTTCCAAGGAAATATAAATTTCGAATTAACTTAATGTTTTGAGAAAAAATGTTTTCAAATGCCAATTTTTGGGTAAAGTCTGGCTGATTTCTTACAATGATAGAGTCATACATAAGGGAAGAAACATCTCTTCTAAATTTCTCTAGAAATCCCTCCATATGTGACTGAATATGCGGAAATGACTCATTTAAAATACTGGAAACTTCTTCTAAGTAGCTTTGAAATCCAGTTTTGTTCATTCTATCTCTAATATCATTGCTTCCATATCTGTTAAGAAGTCTCACCTAAAAGTAGAGAAAAATGTAATAACAAGAAAAAACCGGTAAAAATCTTTTTTAAGGACAGATCAAAAAGGTAAACTTACAATTTTTCCAATTCCAAAGATTTTGTATAAAAACTTTACTGTAAAGAACTTCTTAGTAAAAGATTCATATCTGGTGTAAAATAGTCCTTCCCATTCAAACACTCCACAATGGATAGCTTCCTCCTCACAATAAAGCTTGCAAAGATTTTCTTCTAAGTCCAGAGCCTCAATACAACTATATTAGAGATGAGTTTAAATAGTTAATTGGTTAAAGAAGATACCAAAAGTTGTAATTCTCTGATTTTGGTGTAATTATTCAAACTTACCTATCATTTGAAGGGAATGAAAATGATACTGATAAGCTGTCATCTTTTTTGGAATTGGAAGAATCAATAGGAATTGAAATGGAAAATCTCCCAACAATAAATTCCTCAAAAGGGTCAACTAACTTTCCCAAAATAATCCAATTTATCATTTGATAGCAAAATACTCTGCTACAAACTAGAAGAAAGTTCCTACTCACTGATTCTTGGAGTAAATCTCCTGAAGATGTTCCTAAATAGAAATAATCCAATATATATCCGCATGGAACACTTATATATATTTCACATACATTTTCAAATTTTTCCATTGTAATGAACATATTTGAAAATGAGAACTTGCAAGTAGAATCTACTCTAGAGTTAAGAGCTAGATTATACCATTCATCAATGAATTTCATAAATTTATCTAAAACTCTAGATGGTTTTGCAATGGATGTGAAAACAAAAGTAAGAGGCAAACTTGGATTGTCAAAAATTTCTCTTTCTAACTGATTAATTTTCTGAAGAAATCTAATAATATATTCCTGCATACATTTTGCTATTGCGTGTATATATAATCCAACAGGGTTAATTCTTAGTAATCTTTTCTTAAGATCAGCCTTAATTTGAAGCTGGTGGTTTTTCTCATGGGTAACTTCTGAACAGGAAGCTGAGTTTGAGTTCAAATTTGAATTGTAATTATTATGTCTATTGTATACTGAACCCTGAACTCTTTTAACAAATTCATTAATGGAATAGAAGTCGCTAGAAATATGCAGAATCTTGTTAACTAACAGTTTTTCAGTTTCTGACAAATAATCTTCCACGCTAGATTTCAGTCTTAACCTATATTTATAACTAAACAGGGATATTGAGTTACTTGTAAATTCGATGGGTTCTAATTCAATTTTATCCCCAATAAACCCTGTTAAAGAAAGTAAAATATCATGTATCATTTCTTTTAAAGCCCCACTTCGAATCAATCTGTCAGGTCTTAAATACCAAAAGGTTTGTATCTCTAGACGCTAATTAAAATAGAAAATCATAAAGTTTACTTTCTCATTCATATTGTAATTTTATATCCGAAATTTTATAAAATGATATATTATTTCTTTTAATATAAATTTGTTCCTTTTTTTCCGCCAGCATTTTCTTTAAGTTATGCAGTGGGTAACTAATATTTCTTTTAGTGTATATACAAAAATAATTGGCTTACCCTCATGTAAAAAAGGCGCCAATGTTAAAATTACAAATTTGCATGTAAAAATAAGAATTGAAAGATTGAAAAAATAATTAGTAGTAACATTAATGTTTATTTTAAGTAAATGATTATTATTTTGTAAACTTTCTCTATTGGTATGTATTTTCCTTTTAATATAGACATTATTATATTGTAGTTAGTAGATTTAAAATGAAAGATTTTGACAGAATAGGGCTAAATTCACGTAGTTTTCATTGATTAATCATAATTCATCTGAAAAATAAAATGAGGAATTTGAGAATATTAATTTGATGTTAGTCATTATAAGGAAGGTTTTCAAGGTGACTCCAATACTCTTCAATCCTTCTGAATGAAGACAAAGCTAATTCGTAGGAGCTTTTTCTCCCCAATAACCTGCTCTTCTTTTCTAGATTTCTCTCATATTTTGTAGAATCAAACTCAAGACTTTTCTGATCTGTTACCATAATGTAATACTCTAACTTAGCATTAATCTGACAAATTTTCGATTCAATAATTTCAATAATACTCAAAACTTCATCTTTAAACTCTTGCAATGTGCTCTCTGAAGTAATGTACCAACAAGAGTTTCTAATTTGCCTCATTAAAGAAGTAATTTCTTCTTGTTTCTTGTTTTTTGTTTCCAATTCAATCAATTTATATTTTTCATCTTCGGAATTCTCAACTTGATCATTAACCTCCTCTTCAATGTTAATTTCCGTTTCTTTAATGTACCTTATTATCCCAGAATTATTTAAAACAGGATTTTCCAAAAACTCGATTTCAAAGCCTATCATTAAAAAACATTTGTGACTATTGAAATACAATTTAGGATTAAATCCTAATGTTTCTCCTTCTGCGTCAATCATTAATTCGCCTTCAGTTTGAACATTATTTTGAGTATCTTCTTTATTACCTTCCATTTCATCTCCAGAACTTATATTTCCACTCTCGGAAATTGGTAAATCTAAATTGCTTCTTTCCATATCATCTATAAAGATTAGTTGATCCTCTTCCTCATTTTCCTCAGATAATTCACTATCAATTGATTCATCAATATCATATAACAGTTTCTCAGATATATCTGTATCATATATATCTGGGTCAATTTTTCCATTATTTAAATCTCCTCTCGAAAATGGTCTAGTTTTGATTAGTGAAATTCTAAAAAGAATGTTCTTTTTCTCTGTGAAATCACAGAATGATAATACAAGGCAAATAAAGGAAAATAAATTAATTGGTTTCATTTACTTTAGCTTAATCTTTGAAACTAAAAATAGTGTAAAATGTGACCAATTCCATTTTTCCCTCGTTAATACATTATTGCGATTATAAATTTATATAACATTGGACAAAACTATATTATTAATTTCAGTCTACAAATTAAAAGAGAAAAAGAATGAATTATTTTTTAAAAGTAATATCCACCTAAAAGCTTATATAATTCAACATTATTTTCAAAATTCTATAATTTCAATTAATTAAACTACATAGTACTGCTAACATGCAAAAAATTTAAAATCTATTGTATATAAAATTTGCCCCTCTTTTAATGAATTTTTTTTCAAAACTAATTAGTCTCCTTATTTAAATTGCTTATGTGGTATATTTTTACATTTTAAAACTTAATATAGAAAAATATTGAATAGGGTTCTTTCTCATGCCACTATTTTTAAATGGTATTTATTTAATTTTACTTTCATCACCAATACATTATTCCACTTAATAATTTGTGCACATTTTGGCGCCAATAATGGTGTCATGTGGCAAATAGTCAAGTGTCATGTAAGACTAAAAACAGAAGTGAGATGTATTGAAAAGATTTTTTAAAAATTATCAAATTAAAAAAACGGGAAAATAAAAAACACAGTTAGGGAATTTGTGAGAGGTTGGGAGGAATTAAGTGTAACTAATGAAGATTTGACTATCAATACTTATGAAACAAGATAATGGGATGTTGTGCCACAAAAGATGTGAGTGCGTTAAAGAATACTAAATCAAAAAAGGATAATCATAGCTCAAAGCTATTTCAGAATATAATTAATAGCAATATTTTTGAGAACCGATTATTATTTTTTCGAGATTTAATAAATGTTGAGCAATCAAATTACAAAAATAAAGACCATGCTTCATCGATAGAATTTATTCATCCTCAAATGAAAGAATTACATGCAATTTGGATAATCTCAATGTTAAAGAAACTAAGATCTGAAATAGATACAATCTTTTTATTATCGCGATTAATTGAAATAATGGAGTTATTGGACCCACTTGATGGAGATTCCATTATAAGGAATCACATGTATGAGTCAGGTGCTGTAGAAATATTGTCAAATATCATAAAATATCATAAAAGATCCCCCGAAATTGTGTTAATATGTATTTTCTTACTAACGCATTTATCTTTTAATGATGGGATTTCAGAAAAAATGGTTCTATTAGTAAGTTCATTAAATAACTTATTATTTAATTTAAAGATTAACTTAAAAATTCATTAATTTCAACTATCAAAGATTATACCTGAAATTTTGGAATTGTTTACACATTTGGAAAAGAATTTTTGGAGCTGTTCAGCAAATAATACGATTTTAATGGCAATTTTTAGATTAATTTTTATTTCTTCATCTGATTCATTAAGTGTATCTGAGGTGAGTAAATTAATATTAAAAAAACATTTTATGACTTAATTTTTTCTTATTGTATTTTGAAACTTTTAACTAATTGATTAATGATAGATTTGGGTTGATTCCAACATTGGGAAAAAAATTGTGTTGTATTTAAAAGATGAAAATGTTGATGAAAGAACTCAAGTTTGGGGATTTGCAGCTCTGAAATTTCTTATTAGATCAAGTTTAAAAGCATGTAACGAGTTTTTGAAATTAGGAGTTTTTGAATTAATAACAGCAAAGTTAGGGAAGAACCAAGATTTATTTCTTATTGAGAATATATTTTCAATATATGTTTCCATATTATCCACTTCTCAAGACTTTAAATTCAACAATCCCAATATTTTAAAGGAAATATTGGAAATTATTGATATTAATGTTAATAATGCCCAAATAGTTCAACAAGGCTTAATTATCTTAATTATATCATGTCAAAGAACTGAGGTTTATTCTCATATTGTTGCTGCACACGGAGCAAAGAAGATTATTCAATCAATTATCAATGTTTATAGAAAGAATTTCGAATTTACTCAGATTACTAAACTTTCAAAGCAGTTACTAAAATGTTTATGTTCATTTTGTTCAAAAACTACCTCAATCAAGCTCGTTAATAATCAGCTTGTTTTTTCACGTCAATTTGATCCAGGTAGGTTTAATATTACTTAAAAAAAAAATCCTTATTTAAAAAAAATTAAGCTTTAGATAACTATGGTATATTAAGGATGGATTGCATTTCAAAGAATGACCCAAAACAGCTTAAAATGTGGTTTTGATATCATTAGAAATTAATCAATCAGAAATCGAATTGTTAGAATTGGTATATTTCTAGAATGTTAGTTTATTCGAAGAGAAATGGAGAACAATTATTACAAAAGAAGAATATTCAACAAAAAGAATGATTCAAAAGTAAATATTGGATAATGTGTAGCATACTATTAAATATTATATTTTTTTTTGATTAACTTCCGATTTTTCTCTTACGAGGATACTAGTTAGAGCATACTGGTCAAAATTTGAATAAATAAGATTTAATTACCAAATTTGTGAAAGAATTCAATTAAGCTATAGAAAAACAGATTAGTATTATCATATTGACATAATAACATTAAAAATCATGATAATTTGGTTTAACAGTAAATAATATGGATACATTTTAATATACTTAAAAAAATACTATTATAAAAAAAAATAAGGCAAAATGTTAATAATAAACAACTAACATTACTATAATCAATTTATATTATTTATAATTTAATTAGGAAAACTTGCAATTTAATTATTAGTCATTTAGGCGGGCGATTCATATTTTGACAAGGTTCACTAGTAAGATAATCAAAGAAAAAAAGGTTAGAGTTAAAATAAATAAAAGAATGATGAATTTAACGACAAATAGATGAACTGTTGAAAATTAAGCAATGATATTAGATAATGTCGATCCAACAAATTTGGTTAGGAAATTTACTTTACCAAATAAGTTGGAAGTGCTAATTATTTCTGGCTCAGACAAATTATCGTCATCTGTGAGTTTTGGGCTGAATGTGGGATCATTTTTTGATCCAAAGGAATACTTAGGCTTTTCAAAGATTCTGGGCTGTATATTTCAGTATATTCAGGTTGATGGAAAGTATTTTACGAAATTGGTTGACTCCATACGAAAAGACAATCTAACATGTATAACATATTACTGGATTCCACAGTCTAGTGAAACTACGATTGAATTTTCAGGAGTTTTTTCATCTGAATGTTTGGATGAATATTTAGGAAGAATAAGAAATTCTTTGGAAGTAATGGACTATTCAGATGAAATTATAACTAAATGTTTAGGAAAGTTGAGAAAAGAGTACGAACACGAGATCAATTCTGGCACAACTCAAAGAAAGGCACTTCTAAAATCAATCTTTGAATCAGGATTAAAAGGATCACTTAAGAAAGATAAAGATTATGTGATTTCTGAATTAGTAGCAGAAATTAAAAAGTTTAAGAGAAATTATTTTAGTTCAAATATTATGAAATTGATTATAGAATCTTCACTCTCTTTTGATTATCTCGTTAAGTTGGTGACTAAGCATTTCTCAACTATTCCTAATTTAGAAACTGATATTAGAAAAATGAGTTATAATTTGGCATTGAGTAATTTGCATACTGAAGGCTTGTCAGGAAATTTGGTTGAATACAAAGGAAATAATAATAAGATATCATTTATGTTTGTATTTGATTCCGAGAAAGGAGCTCTTCTAGGCTCAAATAGGATGCCTTTATTTGAACATTTGGTAAAGTACTATTTTTGTGGAGATTTCTCAGGTTCACTCAGAAATGCAGTTTCTCCTCTTACATTAACTTGTAAAGTTGAATATTTTGCAGAAAGGCTTGCCTTTGTATTGCTTGAAGTGGAATCTGAAGGAATAAATATTGTATTTGAGGAAACTCTAGAGCTGGTATATAGTTCTGTGGTACTTCTTCGCAAGACCAAAATTGAGAGTGATTATTTAGAATTTCTTATGAATCACTGCATCGCAAACTATATGAACTATAATCTGTTTGATTACAAACTCAATATTCGGGATAGAATTAGCTCTTGGATTGATTATAATGTCTGGAATAAACTAGAAAGGTTTTGTAAGGATAAAAGACTCACTTTGGAAGTTTTTAATCAACTTTTGACTTTTCTTGATATTGATAATTTACTTATTTTTCTTAATTCAAAACAATTTAGCTACTCATTAAATAGCCATTATGAAGACTATGAAGATCAAATTAAATATAATGATGATTATTTAGAATATGGTACCGATCTTAGTGAAAATATTGGTAAAAACACTAGTATATACTTTAGTAGTTTAGGAAATGATGAAAATCTTGGTAAATATAATAAAAATAAAACAACAGATCAGGATGAAAGATATTTTTATAACTGTGAAGGAATATTCTTTAAGGTTAAATACAATTTTTTGAAAATTCCTAGAAGACTAGTAAATCGTTTAAAGAATACAAAGGAATCATTTGGTCTAATTAATGGGCTTTCTAGACCCTTTATTAACCCATATACTCCAAAAGATTTTAAATTGGTAGACTTTGTCTGGGAGGATTTTCCTAATACTAGAATGGCTGTAAAAAATATGGGTATTGAAGTCATATCAAATCCATTTGCAGAAACCAATGTTGAAATTTATCCTTCTAAATATTTATTATCAGGAGTAAGAGGAATATTTACAAATCAAATTACTCAAGAACATCATTTAGCTATAAGTAAATACCATGATACACAAATTTCTTTATTAGATAATATAAATATTTGGTATAAAGCTAGAAATTACAAGAGACAACCATATTTTAGAGGAATATTGAGATTAAGTTCACCATATAAATCATTCAAAATTATTAACTTAATTTTAACCTTTATTTTAGCAATATCAATGAAAATTATGTTAAACTTTTCTTTACTTAAAGATGCAAAACTTTCATTGAGTCCAAAAAATACTCCAGAATATTCTTCTGTTTTTCCAAGCTTGGATTTTGATATGAGTGGATACAGCTCAAGTTTATACCCTCTTTTAAAAACAATTTCTACTTCATTAAATTCAGAGGAAATCATTTCTGAAACTTTTTCTTATGATTCAATGCGAGCTTATGAAAGAAAGTTAATCAACAAAAAGAAATCAATGACTTCAGAACTTAAAGCAAAAGAACTTTCTTTGAGAATAACTATTCCAAATTACCCAACCTTGGCAAGACAATTTTTTGGTTTGAGCCAAACTAATCGAAAACAACTTTTTGATGAATTTAATAAGTTTAAAGAAAATCTTTGTATAGATGGATTATTTGTAGGTAACTTGGATAGAATTGAGTTGGAAGAATCTTTGAAGGATTTTTCTTCAATGTTTGGTTCTAAAGCTACTAATGTTCAATGTCTCAAGCTATTTAAAAGAAGATCTTTCCCAATTAAAGATGTTCGAGGGACAATATACAAAAAAATGATTTATCATTACGTTCGTCCTGATTCTTCTATTTTTTATGATACTTATATTAACTCAAATAATGAAAATAAAGAGATTAAAAAATATAATTCAACAGTTTCTATAGAAAATTTATTCAAATTTTTGAATGAGGAATGTGGCCATATTGATATTACAAATAGTACTATAGAGAGTGGTTACCTGGGTTTTGAAACAAGTTCTAATGAATTTGGACCAAATGTTGCTTTATTAGATATCATTATTTACAAGAATACTCAAAATTTGGATTCTGATGATATTGGAATTTTATATTTAAATGATGCCTATTATAATATTATATGGTTTAAAGAATCTCTTAAGATTACAAAGGCAAGTTTGAGTTTAAAAACTTCCATTCAAAAATTTGATAGCTATTATAAATGGAGCATTCAACTAGATTCTTGGGAATATTCAGCAAACGATTTAGGTTTATATATTTCTGAATTAACAAATGTTTACCAGAATAAACTAATATGGACTTTTAAAGAAGACTATGATATGATTAAAAATCTAACTATTTCTAAGCTCAAGAATGGACTTATTAAGAGAAACATTGATGAGGAGTTTAACTCTCATAAATTCAATATAGGGTATTCAGATTCTATAATAAAGGAGCTTGATAAGCTCAATTTTTTTGATTTTACTAACAAAATGAGTAACATTTTGCGTGATAATACTTTGTTTCTTTTGGTTCAAGTCCAATCTACATCTCTAAACAATAAATTTTTTAATATAAAATCTCGAAATCTTAAATCAAATAATAAAAATCATAATAGACTAGAGATGACTAAGAATGGCATGATCTCTATTCCATCAGGTTACAAGTACATCAAACATATAGATGAGCTGGTTCTGGATGATAGAATCCCCACAACTCCTTTAGATTTTGACGATGATGGCCTTTTATGACCAGATTGAAAGTAAGGTGTAGGTTAAAGGTAATAGTATTAAAAAAAAAAAAAAAAATGATTGGTTGGAAAGAGAATAATAAAAATAAAATTTAAATTGTAATTGTCGTCTAGTTGGGAATCATCTTAAATAATGAATAATAGGAAAAGTGTATAAATCTTCTAGAAGAAAGCACTAATAATTTGTCTTTTAAGTTTAGAAGATTTTGATAATTAAGTATAGTTTGTATAATTATTTAAATCTGATAATCAATCATATCACATTTATTAAATTATTAAATTTTGTCTAATGCTTAGAAAGAGTTTCGGTAGTAATAAACCATTTGGAACAGTAATCATTAAGCCATAAGTGATTAATTGCAGAGATAATACGGATGTATGTTTTTTTGGTTTGAATAATATCTGTGAAAATGATCCATTTTGGTTTGTCTTTAAGGTGAGAAACACTACTTGTAGGATGAATATTCACAAGCTGTCTGTTGACTTCTGTGAGGTACTGTTTGTTACTACTAGGGTCTAGCTTGGCAACATTTTGCCAGAAACTCTTTGTAAGACATTTGTAGAAAGGTGTCCACTTGTTATCTTCTTTTTGTTGTTCCTGTTGCTGTTCTTGGTTATTATCTGTAGAAAAAGAGCTAGAATCTGAATCAAGAGTACTAAACATAGTGCAACTATTGATGGTTTTTAGATTGAAAATTTTTCTAGTGATACTAATAAGCTGTTCTCTGATAGATCTTGCTCTTAAAAGACTGGTATGAGAAATGCCTACAGAGTTGCAAAAGTTAATTTGTTCATAGTTGTTACTAAAAGAGATATTATTTTGTCCATGATAAATTTTTCCTGAATCTTTTTGTAGAGATATCCAAGTATTATAAGTTTCAATTAAGCCAACATGGTCTCCAAATTTTGTCATAATTGACTTAAGATAATTCTTGTAGGATTGATCACTTTTGGATGATGAATTGTGAGTAAATCTGAGTTTCTTTTTACTTGGGCCAACATGATCTGAATTTTCATTTAAAGAACCAAATGTTTGATCTTTTTGATTACTACTATTACAATAATCTAGTAAACATTCAGCAGAAAGCATTGATACTAGAGTTATTGCTTCACTTGTACATCCAAACTCTATACTATGGTATATGAGTTTACCTAGGAAAGGAGGCACAGGAAGCATAGTTAATTTGATACCTAATTCAGTAATATTTCCACTCTTGTTTAAAGCTTCTAATCTGTAAAGAAACTTGAGAGTAGAAAGGATAGACTCTTTACTTGGATAACTTAGAAATGGAAAATTCAGAATCTTTTTCACAGAAACTTGTTGTTGATCATTAAGTAGAATATGGTCTTCATTAGATGAATTAGTTAAAGTTTCAAATTCAGGATTTACTTCTTTTTTTCTAGAAATATTATAGTTATCAAGAACATAAATAAGCTCGAGTAAAGTCTCGGATAGACTAGTTCTTAGTATCTCTGGAGTTTGAGAATTAAGAAAATCTGAATAGGCCTGCTTTGTGTAGATACGATAAACTTCTCCTGGTTGAAGCCGTCCAGCTCTCCCAGCCCTTTGTATTGAGGAAGCCTTGGAGATTTCTCTCATAACTAAAGCGTCAATGTTATTATTACTTTGAAAAAACTTGAGTTTTTCTAGGCCAGAATCTACAACATAAACTATGTTTGGTAAAGTCACAGATGTTTCTGCAATATTAGTTGATAGGATGATTTTTCTGTAATTTTCAGGGAGAACATCAAATACCTTACTTTGTTGCTCGGAAGGCATTGATGCATAAAGGCACTGAATAAATAAGCGAATCCTCTCAATATTTTCAAATCTTTGTTTACCTAAATAAAAAGTGATTTCTCCTTCTTGTTCAAACAAAGTCTCAATCTTTTTTGAAATAGTTGTTAAGTTTAAATATAAATGGTGGATATCTTCCTGACCAGGTAAAAATACTAGAATATCACCTCCTTTTGGCTTTGTAAAGTGAATGGTTAATATTGTAATCATGACTGCTTCCAAGTAATCTAATTCAGGTTCTGATAAGTAATTTAATTGTACAGGAAACTGCCTTCCAGGAACAGAATAACTACCAATCTTAAGCTTTGAAGGAGAGAGACTGTGAGAATGAGAACCGGTAGAGGCAAAAAAGTTTTCAAAACAAGAACTTTGAAAAGTTGCTGACATGATTACAACCTTTAATTTGCTTCCATTGAACAGTTCCATTTTAAGAAGCCCCAAAAGAAAATCAGTACGAATTGACCTCTCATGAGCCTCATCTACAATGATTACAGAGTAACTTTCAAAAGGACTTCTATCTCCTTTAATTGTAACGCACTCCCTAATAAGCATTCCATCTGTTAAGTATTTGATTTTTGTATACTTGGAGACCTCGGTTTTAAATCGAACTGAATAACCTACCTTATTCCCTACCTTGGTCTTTAGTAGCTTTGCAACATACTCTGCCAAAGAAATAGCAGCAATTCTTCTTGGTTGAGTCACTGCAATCATTTTTTTTTCCTCCTGTACAAAACCACCTTCAAGCAGGAAAGCCGGCAATAATGTCGATTTACCACTTCCAGTTTCTCCTACTATTACAGAAACATCATTTTCTCGAATTAATGATAATAACTCCTCTTTATGTTGATATATTGGAAGCATGTCAGCTCGTGACATTTTCTCTCCTCAGCTTGAGTGAAATTCTTTAATTCACTTTAAAAAGAATAGGGTGGCGCCTACATGTGGAATGCCGGTATATGATTATATTTGGCGCTTTACGTCATTTGAAATTAAATGGTCAAAAAAAACTTAAAAAGAATTAGGGTGAAAAAATAAGTAAAAGAAGCATAATTGTTTTGGATTTTTATTTAGAAAAAAGGATTAGTGTGTGCTGGGGTAGGATTTGTTTAGGGTGTGCTTGTTTGGGATAATATTCGAAAGAGAATGAAAAGAGGAATGAAAAGGAAGAGAAGGTGGGATTAGATCTTGATAACAAAAATAGCCAGTTAATATATTAGAGGAACAGAAGAGAAAGAGATACAAAAAAGAGCTGTAGAAATAGCTAACAATTTTTCAAAGTAAATAGACGATTTTGCAATTAAATTTGGTTAAAGGTAGGCTTTATTAGAAGAGAATGATTACAGATTATGGTAAAAACCGAATTTTGGTAGCGCCTGCACCAAATTGGTTTTGTAAAAGTGCATTATCTTTAAATGAGGAGAAAGGTTTCTATGTATACTCAACTAAGAATAGCCTAATTCTTGGGACAATTTTAGAGAATCGGATTTTGGGGTCTGTTTATTGTGGAATAAAAAGTAAGCCAATAGGCGTTACAATATTCATAAGTTCACATTTATCTGAGGAAGCAACTTTAATTGCTAGTACCCACTTTGACTGTAAAATAAGGTTTTGGGAGATAGTTGAACAGAGCAATGGAATTAAAGAAGTTTCAGAGAGAGATGACTTATATTCTGACGAGAAGCTGAAGCCATGGCAGGGAAAAGAAAAAAGTATTAATATGTTGGTTGATTCCCTAAAAATTAATTTAATTTCTGACTCAATCAAATGCAGTAGCTTAGCAAATGTGGTTTATTATTATAATGGGCAAGTTTTTGTCGGAGACGTACAAGGAGTGATCTTAAAAATATCGGTTAGTGATTTTAGAAATAAAGATAAGCCTGAGACTTTTACAAACAAATTTCATCCTATAAAAGAAGAAATTACTTTAATCGACAAGACTGCAGATAATGAAAAACTTGCTGTGGGATATAAAAATGGTCAAGTAATTATAATTAGTATTCTGAATGGTGATGTCCTTTTAATTTTGGAGGATGAATCTATGTTGAAAGAGAAATGTATTTTAAGCATCATAGATTTAAGTTCTCAGATGATTGTTAGTACTTCAAAAGGAAACAATAATTTGTTCAGTTATTGCAAAAAATCCGAGAAATTAGAAAAAATAGAACTTGTGAAAACTTTAAAGCAATCTATTTCAAGTCAAAAGATAGAAAAAGTTAAAAGAAAAAATCAATATAAAACTCAGAAAACACAAGGATGTTTTTGGACTTTATTACTCAGTTATCAAAAAGGAGCTAAGATTAATGGAGATAAGTTCTATATCATCATGGATCACGAAATTGCCGAGTTTGAACTATTGAAAAACAAAGAGATAGATATTAAAAGAAAGTTTAGTATTAAAAATAATGAAAAAGAAAGAAACAAAGATTCAATAAACTCTGAAATAATATTTAGTGTACTGAGTTATGAGTTTAACACCAAATATTACTTGTTAGGTATTACCAAAAGCAAGAGGGTATTTCTATTCAACACAACTGAGTGGAAATTAGAATGGATTATGAATACTTTGGGAGGTTGGATTGATGAATTAATCTCTCCAAATGGTTTCTCTCATATTATTTACATTTTAAGTGGAGAGGGAAAGCTCATGGGTATGGACTTACTGGAATCCCATAAGGATTTTACTCAAAGAATAAATAGTAGCTATATTTACGAAAATCTAAGTGGGTTTAATAAAGACGAACAAATCTCAAAGATATCTATAAATCCAATCAATTCTGAATATATCTTTTACTCGACAAATTTTGGTAATCTTGGCATATTGTATATTAATCCTGATAACATCAGTCATTATAGTAATATTAAAATTAGGATTGAAATCAGTAATCATGAATGTTCAAAACAAAAAGATATCTGTAACAAAAGAATTTGTGATCAGAAAAATTCTGAGTTTAAAGACTTTTTATCAAACTCAGATTTGGATTGGCTTGTATTATTAAGGTCCCCATCTTCTTGCTTAGAAGATCTTAAAGTGCCATTATCTGATTTCCAACAAAATATCCACTTCAAAAGCAATAATTCCAGCGATGGAAAATTCTTTAATAGTCAAGTAAAGTTATTTAATTCTTTAATTTACAATTTATACCGATTCCCAATTATACTCATTTTTAACTACAAAAAGAATAAATGTGTATATGCAGATTTAAGTCCAGGATTTGAAAATGGTGAACTTATTATTAATGCTATACCAAGAAGTTTTGAAATTCAAAGTAGATCTGAAATTGAAACCAAAGAAGATCATATAATTCGACTAAAAACTTCAAATAAAGGAATTGGAGCTGAATATTATAATACAGCCTATTTTGTGACTGTCAATGGGAAAGCTCAGATTGAATATCTTGGGAAGAATTTGCTTCAAAGTATTCAAACAAATAAATTGAACATCGATAAGGTAGATGATCACCAGAATGAGTTAATCAGTGAAAAAAAAACTTCTATTTATATTTACAAACTAGTTTTTTCCCTAGTTAAGGATGACCAAATAAACCTTGACTGCTTTGAAAAAATGGAGATTGAAAATGCATTAAAAACTAATATAAATACATTAGAGTTAGGAATTGAAAACCGAAAAATCAATCTTGAGAGAGTTATTAATGGTTTAGTTGTTTTTAATAAGTTTAAAGATTTCGAGGAAATTTATGTATTAATAACTAACTATGGTAATCTGATTATATTATCTTCTGATAAACTGGTGTTAAGGCTTGAGAATATATTTAAGGATAAAAACAAAATGGATTATGACTACGTTTCTATAAGTATGATAGAGGTGGGAAATATAGATCAATTAAATGGCCAAGATAATTCAACTTTAATATTTAATTTAGCAATATCAAATGAATTCAACCAAACTAGTATAGTAGAAGTGAAAATAATTAATAGCCATATATTTAATAAAGAGAATTTCTCAGCTGAAATTTTGCTAATTAGACCCAACACAGATCATAAGGGAAGTATTACTAATAAGTACCACTTTAAATCAAAATCAATATGGTACCGTGATGTTAGGGATTTTTACAATACTTTTGAAAGTAATTTGAGATTATTGATTGGAGGCCAAGAACAAATGTTACAGTTGTTTGATGTTTCAAAAGAATTAATGATTAAATCTAAACATAAAGTAATTAATAAGAATTCTTTATTATTTCTAACAAATAAAAACATTTACCAGCAAAATAATCAGACTAGTATTAAAGCACTTACTCTTCTTTTAGAGGTAAGGTTAATATATAAGCTAAATAATATGAAGAAATTTAATTCAAATGAAAGCTTTTGTATTTTAAAAGATATACAATCCAATATAAATAAGGTTTTAAGTGAATCAGGAGATAATGAAGTAATTTTTGATCTTATATTATTCTTAAATCATAAAAATTCAGCATCAGATCTAATTGAATTACATCTAAGTACCTATTTTAATAATCAGGTAACTAATATTGATAATGGATGTGAGATTACAAAATTCTTTAGTGTTAATTCAAATTACAAGAATATTAAAGAATCAAGCCAAAATTTAAGTTTATTGATTGAGTATTTATATCTAATTAATGGCCAAATAGATATTGATTCATGCTTATTTAAGAATTTCTTAAAAAAATACTCAAATAATGCCACTCCTTATATTGAATATAGCCAAAATATTGATATTAATCCAAGTGAAAATAATGATGAAAAATTTAAAAGGTTTGTTAAAATATTTCAAAATGTTGAGAATGATTGTTTACTTATTGAATGGCTAAGATATCTTTCCCAATTCAATATTAAAGATTCAAAATGTTTAGAATTTTTGGATATTGAAACTGACTGTATTATCAGATCTCTAATCTTATTAAAATTGGACAATTTACAGTTAAAGCTAAAATCTATCAATTCTTCAAATACTCCAATTAGTCATAAGAATTTATCAGTATTTATTGGGGAAAATCCGAATATCCTTCATGAATATTGTATTTTAAATATTTTAATGGGGAGATGTCATAAGGCTATAGAAATGTATTGTTATTACAACCTATTTCAATGTGCTTGGTTAATTTCAAACCTTTATCTTGGGAATGATCATGAATTAACTCTTAATGTTTTAAGAGATTGGAATAAAAATTTAAAATCTAATAATTTAATGATGCAATCATTTAAATGCCTTATTGCTAGCTCTGACTTTGAAGAACTTTATCAAGTTTTATTAGAAAGAATATACTACATTTCAGATTCTCACTATAAAATAAGGTTAAATACTGGTGGTAATAATGATGAAGATAGTTTTTCTCAGGTAGATAAGTTATTTCAGAATTTCAAGCTAACAGGATACTATTTATTAATTTCAAGTTCAGAAAATAATAGCAAAGATAACAATAAATTCCAATTACTTAAAGAATTTTCAGCTGATTTAGTTGATTATATATTTTTGATTTTTAATAGGTATCGAATTAATATTGTTTTAAAGAATAAGTTATATAGTAAATTTTGCTTTAGAGAAATAATTTCAATTAAAAATAACCAAATAATATCAGATTTACATAAGTTGATAATAAATGAAGAAAAAAATTGTTTAATGGATGAGATTTTTGATGAATTGGAGATGAAGATTATGAGGAATATACATTTATATGAAATTGTTATACAATTTTCACTTATGGTATTTTCTTGTGGAAATAAGATTTTAATTTCTGAACTGGAAAAATTCTTAAAGAAAAACAATATTAGAAAGAAAGAAGATTTATTTCTACTTTTAAAAAAGCTTAACTATTTACCTTTTGAAGATGAGATGAAATTAAATATGGAACTTAAAGTTATGAAAGATTTGTTGATTTTAGTTTTAAGTTTTATTTTGGAATCAAATCTTAACATTTGGATTTCAAAAGTTGATGAGACACTTAAAATTTTATATAATGACTTATTTTTTAATGATTTAAAGTATCAAAAAAAAAGTATTTTTGATATAACTTTTGAAGCCCTGTTTGATATTTTTTTACTTAAAAAAGACTTGGAGAATATAGAAAGTTTATGTTTTAGTAAAGAATTAAATAATACTTTATTAGAATGGATGAATTCAGAATTTTTATTAGAATTTAGAGATTCTATTCAAAACAATTTTTCAAATCAAAAAGAATTACATAGTAAGAGACTTATGGCAACTAAGTATGATCTATATATATTAAGTGTAATTAAAAGGATAAATAAAACATTAGTATTGGATCCAGTAGTAAATCAAAATAATTTATCATTAAGTAATAATAACGATTCAATATTGACTAAGTCTTTGAATGAATCAGATTTAGAAAACTTAACGAGATTTCTTAATAAAGAAGAAACTGGTGAATTTTTAAAAAAAAACTCAATTTCATACCATTTTATATTTAAGACCAATAACAGCAATTCCATTGTTGTTTGGCTTTATAATAAAATAACAAATTTGGCAAGTCAGAGTATAAACCAAGATCTAGGATCAAAAGCCAAGAAATTAGCCTTTTTAATTAAAAAACAATATTTAAATAAGAAAAATAGCTAAGCTGAAATCTAGGTAATAACTTCTTTCTGGTTATATATTTATACTAAGATATGACCTTTATTATTTAGTGTATTTTAGATTAGAATATTATGAATATATTTATATAATGTGGTTATTATTGCTAATGACTTTTCTTTTTTTTAATTTGTTTAATTTAAAATAAACTTTTAACCAACATATAGATTACTGTTTCTACATATAGCCATTCCACTGTCTTTTCCATTATTAGTAAGAAATTCAATCATTGTTTCTTCCTCGATATAATTCAAACAATTTCTTATAATAGATCTTTTAATATTGCTGTTCTCATACTTAAACTCTTCAGAAAAATGGTCAAATTCCATTGGACTCTTAAAAACTACATGTCTGGATGTTTTTAAAACTTTAGATTTTAGTAAACTTGCTTGTACTGGACACATCTTTCCAACATGAGACTGAATATCTGGTATCAAGATTGAAACAATCTTCCACTGCAAATTAGTGTCATTAGTTATTGAATTAAATTCAGTTACTATCTTCCAATCATCATTATATCCTTTTAATTTACCTACCAAATATATTAACATATACACGTCATTCATACCGCCATATTGGCTTTGCATGTAATTATTTGAAGTTACATATGGACAAGCAATCATAAGCTTAAATTGAAGAGGAATAGAGGTTTGTTTAAAATTTGAATGATTTTCTTGGTATTTATTATAAAAATATTTAAGATAGTTGTTTTTGAACCATATGGTAATTTTATCACTAAAGCCTGCAAGTAAATTCTTGTTAAAGTCAATTTCAATTTTCCCATTAGGCAGGATTCTGGCGCCACAATCATATTCAGATTCAAGGTTATATTTTTGGCTGAATATAACAAGGCCAGATGCTCCAGACGGTCTTTTTTTAACAATATGAAAGTTCATTCCTTTGTTAAGTTTGTTATTAGTAAGATCTTGACTAATTAGATAAAAAAGATTTCTTTCGTTTTCATTGGAAAACTTGTCAACTGATTCCTTTGATAGGTAGTTAAATTTTAGTTCAATATGATTTTTGGTTACACCTGAATAATCTTCTTTATGTTTTAACTTTTCTTGTTTTATTTTTCCTTGAATTTTAGGGCCCTCAACTTGAGTTTGGAATGGCTTGAAACCAATTTTGTTTGGAATAAATTTTTGGTCAAATATATTATCAGAATACTCATAGTTATTACCATTTGTGTTAAATTTTTCAGATTGACGGTTAGTTTCGTTATTATAAATATTCAAAAGAATTCTTGTAATACGTTTGTATTGAAGATATAGTGAAATAATATTACTTGGAGTGGAATCTGAATGAACTCCATATTCATGTAGAATCTTTACAACTCCAGAACAGGATGATATAGTTGTTCGAACCTTCTTAAGGATATCTTTTGGAATTGCGTTAACATAAATATCAATCTTGTTAAGTTTTAATATTTCATCTTCATTGGAAAGTCTTTTACGATACTTTTCTTTGAACTGGCTTAAATAACTATAGTCTTCTTTTTGATCAAAAAGTTTTCCAGTATTTGGGAAGTAAACAATATATTGAATATAAAAACTGAGTTTTAATAAAATACTTAAAAGCAAATTATTAAATAGTTGAAGTTCATTGTAAATGTTTCTATGGTACTGTTTAAGATCCTTATGATTAATTTCCTTGTACTTTCTTAGCATTCTTCTATTATGTCTATAAGTTTTAGAATCAATTTCAATGGTTTTTAGTAAGTTCAAAAAATTTATCCAATCATTAGTAAATCTTCTACTTAATCTAACTTTCTGACTAGAATTAAAATTCATTTCTTCAATATTTGGTCTATATTTACCAGAAATCTTATCTTCAGTTGTCCTCAAAACTTTAACAAATTTTGGATAACTTTCAAACCATTTAACTGAAAGTCTACAGATTGAATCAATATCAGACACAAAGCCTTGAAATAAGTTCATTCCAGACATCTCTAAAGTACTGTTGTTGATGCAAACTATATTCTCAAGAAAATCATATTTTGGAGATAAAATTATATTTGTATATGAATCCAAATTTTTATCTTTAGACAAAAGAGAAACTATATCAGATTTCTCCAAAGGAATTGGGCTTGGAAGGTCATTCAATTTTTGAATGTTAATGGGAAAGTAAGACCTACCATTAATTTCTTTCTTCTCTATCTCAATTTTTCCCTGTGAGCTCTCTTTTTTTACAATAATATCCTCTAGTTCAGGTATTTTTTCAATATCTGTGGATTTTTCTACAGTAATTTTTGGTTTTTGAGATTTTCCCTCTTCTTTTGTATTCTCAGCTTTTTTTTCTTCAAATTTGCTAATTTTTGTACCTGAAATACCTCTTTGTTCTAAAGACATGCTATCCAAAATGCTTGAAATTGATTTTAATTTACCTTTTGGAGGATTGTTAGAAATTAAATCATAATTCCAAATGTCATCCAATTTATATGTATCTATTTCACTTGAAGATAATTCAGCCATGCAAAGAAGCTCTAATAAATATAAGAAAATCAAAAGCAATAAACATTTATATGAAAAACATATCATCCTTACGTAAAAAGGATACTGTTTATAATACAAAAATCTTAATATAGAACAACTTTTGAATATTATAAAAAAATTCCAATAAATTTTCTTAACTTGAGTCTCTAAGGAAGTGATATAATCAAATCCTCTCTCCTTTGTTGTTTTTGTTAAGTTTCTTTGTTATTATTATAACTTTTTTTTTAATTTTTGCTTTTTACCTATACTAATAATAGTCGAAAAAGACTATTGATTAAATGCATTTTGGCGCCAATACGTGTAGGCACTTAATTCTTATTTTGGCAGGAAAATAAAGAGGGGTGACAAAGGGGAAAAATATGATTAATTTAAAAAGGGTAATCTTGGTCAATCACAAAAATTAGAGGGAAATAAAACGATTTAAATCAAATAAATCGTTGAATTTTTGTACTAGAAATTTGGTTGCTTTTTATTTCACAATGGGAGGAGTTGCAAGCAAACAAAGTATGGAAACCAAGCCAAGTCAGGTTGAAATATTGAATTTAAAAGAAATTCAGAGTTTGCCATACAAGGAACTTTACAAACAGTTTGAAAAGTATAAGAAACTTAATTATGTTGAATATGTGTTATTGTTAGGGACAAGACTACTTTTGGATCATAACAGAAAGTTAGGAGAAAGAAGATGGGAAGTAATGGAAAGCATTGCAATATCAACATTTCATTTTCAAGTCAAATATGAAGAAGATGGGGATAAAAATAAGATTTCAAAATGGCAAAAATATTGTATGGACGAATTAAATAAGAAATATGGAAAAACATTTAGGTATAAAAAGCTTGTAGGTATGTTATTGGAAAGTAGGGGAGAGACAGAAAAAGCCTTAGATGTATATAAACAACTATTAAAGTTTGACCCAGAGGATCTTGAAATTAGAAGGAGAGTGATTTCAGTACTTTTTGAAAATAATAAATCATTATTAGATGAACATTTAAAGGAATGTATAATGGATGTAAACGCCTGGAAAATGAAAGCTTATTATCTTCTTACTCACACAATTGACTATAAGTCTGCTCTCTTCTGTATGGAAGAAATTCTACTTCATGAACCACAAAATATTGAAACAATCAACATTATAGCAGATTTGCATTTGGCTCTTGGTGACTATACTAGATCTAGACAATACTTTTGTTTAGCTCTGAATATTCAAAAATCTAATTTAAGGGCTCTTTGGGGTATTCTCCAATGCAATCTTTTAAAGAGTGACTACTCAAATCAAAATAAAGGCAATAAATCTAAAATTGAAAGTTCTATGATTTCTGATATTGATCATAATTTAACTCAACTTACTGTTAAACAAATAATTAATCTTTACTCAGAAAATGATTCTGATTCTGATTCTAATATTATTAATAACAAAAAAGATATTAATATAGATACCGTTACCTGTAATAATAATAATAAAGGTACCGATAATCATCAAATGGAAATAAAAACATCAATGATAGTAAGCGAGTTATTGGATTACTATACAAATAGAATAAAAGGTTTATAGGAAAGTATAGAAAGTATTTATTAGCTTTTTATTTTGGAATATTTTAATTCTTGAATTTATAATTAATCTTGAAAAAAATACTATAGAACAACTTAGTTGTCTTTATTTTGAGACATGTTATGTGTTTTTTGCATTATTTTTTGAAATTGATGTGGATAATTCAGTATAGGTATTTTTAGGTAAAACATTGTTTTGATTTGGATTTAACATTCCAATATCTAAATTTCTTTCCATTTCAATAATTTCAAGTTCTTTCATAGTATTAGTTCTGGATTTAAAATGATCAAAAGAAGATAAGGAGGAATTGCTTAAAGTATGATTTAAATTGGATAATTTATAATCTTTAGAACTTGGACTATTTGATGGAGTTTCTTTTGCTCTTTCATTTGGTTCAGAATTATTTGTATTAAACCTTTGAGAAAGAGTATAATTTTTATTTGAAACATAATCACTTCTAGGAGTATAACAGTTATCTTGTGGATCATAAATCTTTCTAGATTTAACCCTTCTTTTCTTTCTCTTTCCACTAAAGTTCTTTTCTTTATCCTCACTTTTTTCAGAATCTTCATCACTAGAAATATCTATTGTGAATATCTTTGAGTTAGTTCTAAATCTCTTTTTGAGTTCAAATTTTAAAGATTTAAAAGGTACCCACTTATAGTATCTTAATATTCTAATTGAAATTAATACAAATGCAAACATTACCATAAATAGTCCACAGAAAACCAAAACTAGTCTAAAATCTACGTAGTCTTTTGAGTTATTGTACCACCACAAAGAAAGCTTTTGTTTTAAAGCAGTTATAGGCTCACTATTATTGTTATTATCTTCTTGAATTCCGTTATAATGTTTAATATTATTATTTATATCTTCTATTAAATTGATATTGGTATTTTTTAAAGTCTGAAATTCTTGGATATTAGTTCCAAGTGAGTTTTTAATATAATTATCTATATAGACTTTTCCTAATGCCATTGAAATTAGGTTATTTTTAAGGTATCTTAAAATAACATAATGTTTACCAAGCAATTCAATATTATCATCTTGAGTAAACTGGTTAAAATCTTCCTTAGTTTGTATATCTGTGACCATTTCAAAGATTCTCTGTCTAGAAATAGCCTTTATACTTTGAAATGGTATTTCCTCATTTTCATCCCCATGAAAATCACTTATAGAAATAACTCCTACTGAATTCAATTTTTTGTCGGAATTTATCAAGACCTTCTCTATGTTATGGTATCTAAATATATTTAGATTTAAAAGATTTAAAAATTCTGGAAATTTAAGGATTACATATTCCCCATTATTTTTAGGTTCACTACTAATAGATACTGTTAGTTCTAAAGTAATGTTGTTAAAATAAGGTAAAGTTGTTAAAATCTCACTTTCATTTTCTAATAAAGAAGGTATAGGTTTTATTGTCTCCATCTTTTCATTACCTCCTTTTGTATTTCTACTAATTATTGAGGTTCTTGGTTCGCTTGGAATAACATACAGGTTACCCTGTAATTCATTGTGGGAATTCTCTTTAATAAGATTCATATTATCTAGAAATATTTTCTGATTACCAGAAGTTCCAATTTCATTTGAATGAATATACTGCATTATGTTAGAAAGTTCTTTAGAATCTTTGGATGAGGGCTCTTCCATGTTTAAAACCTTTTTAGTAAATTCTTGAAAAGCTAAACATGATTTGACCCATTTTCCATTACTCTGGATAAAAGATTCAGAACAACTGGAAAACTCTATTTGCAATACTTCTTGAGGTTTAACAATTTTGATTTGGAATCCAGATAATTGATGGGATAAATCAGGATCTGACCCTTGTATTTGATTATGTGGGTATTCTTGTATGATTGGTACTACATTAGGCCTATCAATTCTATTTCCATTTTGTGAAGATCTAAGTCTGGTAAATTTTTCAAATAAGTTTTTATTTGAATTGGAAATATTCTGAGTAAGTTCAAGGTCAAATTCTAATTCTACTTTAAAATTGAATTTTTCAATTTCACCATTAATAGAATTTAGAATTTTTGTCTCGGTCGGTACCTTTACTAAAATCTTAATAGGTTTAAATTTATTAGATTGATAGATAGATTTACATTTGTTTTTAACTCTAAAACTTCTATTAACAATTTTTGTAAGTAGATTTGAATCATTACACTTGTCTTTAGAGGAATAAAGTGAATTATTACTTAGAATATCTTTTATTTCTTGGTTATTTAGAAATATGGAAGAACATCTCATATAATAAATAGTGTTTTGAAAGCCATTTAGTCCTTCATTCACAAGAAAATTAAGGTATATTGGCTGTTGTTCAGGTTGGTTTTGAGAAGAGTTATTACTTTCAAGTTTAAGCTTTAAGTTACTAAAAGAATAACAGCCAATGACTGCTATATATAGAACAAAAGTTTGACCAAAATAAACTGTATCTGGTGGTTTATTAAAGAAGATAATATCTGGATAAGTATATTCAACCAGTTTAAGTAGCATTCTAAGATTTCTAGTAATATGAGAAGGTTGGATAGAAAGCTTATCCAAATCAATCAAACTGAATAAATCAGGCTTATAGCCAAGAGAATCTTGACTCGGAGTCTTTTGGTAATCAGTTTCTATTAGAAAAGTCATAGATCCTCCTTGATTTGCAGAGTGAGTTTTTTGGAGATAGTTACTACATGATATATGGTTTACATTATATCCATAAAAAGACCAATCCTCAAATCCTCCTTTTACTGGATACACAATTTTTGCTATACTACCAATTTTATCATAAAAATAACTTAATTTATTAACATGATTATTATTATTTAATATTTTTCCAGCCGATGCCTGTAAATCTTTAGCAATAAATTCAAAGATTTTGTTATTATCATCACTAATATCAGAGTAACCATTTCCATAAGAAATACTTTTTAATCCACCATGCAAAGCTGCAACAAATACAAATGATTTCAAATTAAAAAGATCATAAATCATCCTGGAGCTTTCACTTTGAAGACAATTCTCACCACTTTCTGAAGGAAAATCTCTATTCACATCAATTTCTTCCTCAGTTCTTTTATTATGATAGAAACCCCAAGGATTAGCTATTGGAATAATCCATATATTTCTAGTACTTAATAAATACTTGACCCCAGCATTTTGATTAGTAATATATTGGTCACAAATAGAACTTACAAATTCAGTGGCTATTTCTACACCTAATTTTTCATCTCCATGTATTCCTGAAACAAGTAATATATTAGGTACATCATAATTAAGATTAGAAAGTCCAAGTTTTATATGGAGGTACTGACATTTTGATTCTCCACAATAAAGATTTTTTTTACTGGTATAGTTATATATCTTAATTATATTTGAACATTTAAGCTCTAATTCCTGTAATAAATTAAAATGTTGCATATAACTTTTGTACTTATACTTTAGTTTCTCATTTGTTGAGTCATTATTTTTACTAAAACCAATAAGGGACCTTAAATATGACTCAAAGTCTTTCATTTCAAATCCATATACCATACCATTATATCCTCCCAGTATTGACAGTACCAAAATAAGTACAAAAAATAGTGTATATGATATCGTTACCATTATTTCTTAATTAAAGCACTTGAATGATTACTACCTTTAATTTAAATTACCTGAAACTCTGGAAATATACAAACATATATGCATACACGCATAAACAAATATATTATTTATTATTAATATCAAATTCTCTAAATGGACAAATCTAATGATTGAGTTTTTTCTGTACTTCTTAAGTAGTTTAGACTAATAAAAATACCCATAAAACCCCTTACTGAGAAATTTAAATCCAAATTTCAGCCTTTCTTGAATTAGTTTGTTAAATTTATAGTACTATCTTTTTATTTATTTAATTTTTGTTTCATGTAATTATTTTTAAATTTGGCGCCAAACCACATTTGTGTGTATTATTATTAATAGTACCTATATAATAGATAATAAGAGTTAAGATATATAACTTTAAAGTTTTCTGACTTTTAACTCTGGATCTTGTTTATTTCTTTTCTTTTCCTTTTGTATATTTATAATTTCTAACTATGTCTGATATAAGGAGTGATATAGTCAATTTAGAATAATATATAGTCTTTAATATATTATTACTATTATTATTATTTATACATATATTAACTTGTGAATGGTTGGATAAAAATTCACAATTTGATTATAACCAATTTAAAAAAGAGATGGGTAAGGATTAAGTAAAGTATTTGTTTAGAAAAAAAACTTAGATGATTTAACTTAGATTTTCAAAATAGTCCTAATTAAAATTGAATGAAAAAGTATTTATAGGAGAAATAAAAGAATATATGGTTAATAATAAAGTAAATAAGAATAAAGTTAAAGATCTATTTGAATTTGTTCAAATAAATTATAACTTACCAAAACTTTCATTAAACACTGGTATCGATGTGAAATTTGGTTCTTAACAGCAATATCCATTTCAGAAAAAGTTCTAATTATTAATAGTTATTAAAGTTTAAAATTAATTATATTATTAAAAAAAAGATTTTGTAAAATAAAGGAAAGTCTTAAAAACTTACGAAGTATACCCATTGGGTTTGAAAATAGGATCCCAACTGAACCCTTTTTCACCTCTTGGTTTAACTATTTCACCATCAATCTTTCCTTCAAAGATGATTGGCTCAGACATTTTTGTCTCATCATAATATCCAATTAGAGTTACTGCATATGCTGATTTATTTTGGTATGCTTCAAGCATATTGTATAATCCTTGTGCTCCAACGGATTTAAGAAACCATTTTCTTTAAAATTCAATAAATAAATAAGCAGTTAAATAGTGAAATATAATCCACAAAAATTTAAAAGAACTTACACATATGGTCCAGGAAGGCCATTATAGGCATTAAAACAAAGAGAAGTGTCTTCTACAAAAACTGGCTTTTTAATTCTCTCATAGGCTGATTTGCATTTATGTATGGTAATTTCTTCTGGAGAACCTTGAAATTCAGGTACTTAAAATAATTCATAAATTGAAATAACCACATTATTATGAACAATTTTTAATTATATAACAATTATGCACAATAAGTAACTTACAGTCAATGTCAACCACCTCAATATCTATTTTCCCATTTAAAATTTTCAAAAATTCTTCAGATTTTTTTTTATTACCTAAAGGTAAAAAAGTAAAGGTTCGATTTCATGGCCGTTTTCAATATTATTGATATAACTTTTAATTTTTTTTTCACACTTGCCTGATACTAAATATACCTAAATTTAAAGAAGAAAAAAATCATTTTATAATATTTTTTAGTTTATTATTATTCATATTATTCACATAAGTAAATTAGCTTACTTTTAATTGACTCATTTTTATTAAGCACAATTTTTCTTTTTTTATTACTAACAGAGCTCAAAATCTTGCAAAAAAAACGATCTTCAACCTTATGCTTTTTTGTGAAAAATTAATTTCTTAATTTTTTTCTTTAATTCTTTTATTATCGTTCTTACCAATCTTGATAACAATTAAAACTTGATTTGCCAGAAAAAAAAGTTATTAACATTACGTGGTTCTTACCGCCTAAACTAAAAACATGTTATCAATAGTAATAAAAAAGTAAAATAATTAAGTCAACTAATTTAAAAATCAAAAAAATCACCCTTATTATGAAAACAATTAACATTGTTTTGCTCAATATAGTACTATAATATTTGCATCTCAAAATTCTCAAATACTCTACAATTAACTGAAAACCATTTTTTTTTCATAGTCTTTTAAATGGAAAAAGAAAATAGAAAATAAATACTAACAACAGGAAAATTAAGGCCTAACAATCTATATTAATCAAACAAATATGAACTTCTTATATTTCTAATATTTCCTTTTCCACTTAATTAACAAATTGCCCATATTTACATATACTTTTTTTTTACTTGTAATTTATCATTCATTCTTGGAGCCAAATAAAATAATTGGCGCCAACATGTGTATTCAATTTCAATATAAATAGGTAGGGGGAAAAAATTGTTAAAAAAAAGATAACAATTAAGATAGAATAATAAAAGGGATTTCTCCAGATCATTATATAATAGAATTAAGAAATTCAAAAGTACAAATAGGAAAGTTTTTGTTGATCAAAAGTCTTAAAAGAGGTAAAAATAAAAATCAAAGCTTTTCATCATTCTTTTTAATCAATATTTTTTACTGGTATCTAAGAAATAAGAGGTTAAGTAAATAACGTGTTAAAAATTTTTAATTAAAAATTATATTAACAACATTTAAATAGCAAATAAATAACATTCATTTTTCTTTGTTTGCTATATTTTTTTTATTTACAAAGAACCAAAGAGTTTCCAAATTTATTCTTATGTTGGTAAATATTTAGTATCATTATATCAATACCAATACAAATATTATAACTCAAATAGTTCTAAGAAGTAATTATTCAACCTTGGAAATTCAAAAATCACACAATCATTTTAATATTTGTTAATATCTGAATTATTTCCTGGTCACTATTCATATTTGTATTGGATCAATAGTACTAACATTATTAATAAATCCATAATTATACCTATTATCAATAATACTATTCTTTATAATAAATCTAACACAAACAAATTTATATATTAGGCATTTAAAAATAAATATTACTAAAGATCATGGAATTTTACAATAATTTAAAATATACAAAGATATCTAGAGTTAAACTAAAGAGAAAATATATTGTATTATTTACACTATTAATTTTCATATATATAATAGAATTTAACTCATTAGCTAATTCTTTCCAAGAAACAAACACACTTTTAAATGAAACTGTAAATAAGACAAAAGAATTATCTGAGAATATTGATTCCACAAAAAATGGAGATAATTTAGACACCTCTAATGGATTACTTAATCAACGTGATTTTGATGATGAAAGTGATGATGAAGAATATGATCATCTTAAATCTCAGAAATTTGTTAATAATGGCACCCATAATATTATAAATAAGAATGGTAATAAAACAAATAATATTAAAACGTTATATTCAAAAGATTTTAAAGGAAATCACATACAAAATCAAGAAGAACGGACAAGTAAAAGTAATCAAAAAGTAAAGAAAGTATCAGAATCAAATATTACAACTATAGAAGAGGAAATTGAAATAATTAAGAGCAAATTAATGAATTCTACATTTAAACTTGATGATTTTTATGCAAGAACAGTTTTTGATAAATTATTTGAGATCTTTGAACCTGCTAGTGATAAGATTTTGGACTTTTTGGAAGTAAATAAAAATTTGACTAGGATTATAGATACTTCTAAATCTATTACTAATATTGCAGATTCATATGGAGTTTTGTCATATTTATGGTTTTATGGAATACCAAATAAACGTGGTAGATTAGAATTTCCTTATGGATGGCCAAGAAATATTGATATAGCTCTAAGATATGCCTTAAAAGGAGCAACCAAATTTAATTGTGGTTTTTGCTATACAATGATGGGATTACTTTTTGCTTGGGGATATCCTCCTCTTGTTAATAATACTCATGGATGGATAGGAATTGATAATTCTACGTCTAAAGTGGATTTATTAAAATATTCAGCATCTAAAAATACTTACTTCTTATATCAAAATCCACATAGATATACTAATAACATGGACTCTGAGAAGATTAATTTTCCATTAGAAAAGAATGGTTTTGACTTGGTATCTATGAATTATGCTTTAGCATCTAAAAATAAGGATATTTTTGGGCAGCTTGCAAATTCATACTACTTAAGATATAGCCTCTCAGATATAAGTTATCAATATAACACATTAGAGAATTCATCTTCTTTTAGTCTTCACAGAGTTCCAAGAAATTTAACATCAGTTGTTGGGTTATCTTCTTCCTCAAGATGTATTGTGGCTCTAGAACCTCTAATCTTTGTAGCAAGTAAAACTCTTGGTGATAGTAGAGATCTTTTTCTTCCTGAAATATCAACTTTATTGAGGGAAAATAAAGCAAAAGAACATGAGACAAAACACTATGCTGAATGGGTTAAAAGTCTTGCAGCTGATAGAGATCCAGAAGGAATGACATCTTTAGGAGAACTTTATTATTATGGACATGAAGCAGGTGGAATAGCAAGAGATGTAAATAGGGCTGCTCAACTTTGGGAAGAATCAGCAAGAAGAGGAGATCCTCAAGGTGCTTTGGCAAGAGCCTTTTTAAATTTAGATGGAACAATAGGTACAGAAAGAGATTCTAGTCCTTATTTAAGACAGGTTGCAAGGAATGGGGAACCTTCTGCAGCAGCATTAGCTAACTATTATATATATAAGCTTGGACTAGAAGTGGATAAGAATTCTACAATAGCTGGCCAGTATTTAAAGTTAGCAGCAGATCTTGGTGATGGTAATGCTCAATTAATTCTTGCACATGCTTATGCTGGAGGAAAAATGGGAGTGATACCTCCTGGAGGTCAGAATGATACTTTAGCTCTAAAGTATTATAAACTTTCAGCTGAGGGAGGTAGAACTGTTGCTTATTTTAACTCAGCTGTACTAACTTTGAAAGGCTCAGACAAAAAATACAAAACTGAGGAAAGTAGATGCACTGCTTCCATAGACTATTTGACTCGTGTTGTAAGGAAAAATAATCATGTAAAATTTTTGAGCCTACTTAGTAGGAAGTCATATGAAAATGGGGATATTGTAGGATCTCTTTTAAGAGAAATGACCTTAAGTGAAATGGGTTTCATTGAGGGACACATTAATTCGCAGGATTTATGGAAAGAAAAGTCAATTTTGTTTTATAATAATGCAATTAAAAAAATGATTAATAATATAAATTACGATACCTATAAAATGATAGAACCGGTATGTAAGGTATCGGATTTAGAATCTGTTGATATTTTGAAAGATAATTATTTGAATTTTTTGAATATTATGAATAAGATACAAAGTAAATTAGATATATGTGAGGTTACAGTATTGGATGAGAGTAATGAGAAATTTTCTACTTTATATCCAAACAAATTTGATTTGGAAATGAGTGGAATCTCTTCTAAATCTTTTTGTTTGGTAAAGGCAAATAGGAGAGAAGTTTTCTTTAATGTTCCAATCAACTTTGATAGCTCAATTATTCACTTGAATTCAACTTATTTCAAATATTATGATATGTTTAATTCACAAAATGCTACATTGAGAGGTAAATTAGATTTAAATTACTCAAGAAATATGTCAGAAAAGGAGAAAAATAGGGTATCTGAATTTTTAAATTGTTGGATGAGACCAAAATCTTATTATGATAATTTGGGGAAAAATAAAAAACCATTATTAAATAGAATGATTGGTGATAGAATTATAGATGAGATAGATGATGAAGAAAGTGATCAAGAAGAAATGAATATATTTGATAGAATATTGGAGTTATGGCAAAGGCCTAAAAGTGGGAGCTATAGAAGGTACCCAAAACCGTGGTATAAAGCCTTTAACAAAATATTTAAAGTTTTCAAATATGTATTAAATTCAGCTTTCTTTAAATCAATGAAAAACTTAAATTCTTACTTTGGAACTAATATAAATAAGAATTATATTCAAAAAAAGGAAAAAGGAGGTTTATTTTCAAGTATCTTTTTAGATCTAGATGAGGATTTTGAAATTGATGAAAAGAAGGTACCGGAAATTATACAATTACAAAGAAACTCATCTCTTTGGTGTAGTCATTATTATACACGAAGATCATCGTCAAATGGAGATATTTCTTCAACCCAAAATTTGGTTCAACAATTTTTAGAAGGAAGTTTTGGAGTTAATAAAGATCCTGTTTTTGCTTTTAAATTCATAATGCAGGGAGTAAATAGTAGAGATCCAAAATCAATTTTGGATTATGCTATTGCTCTTAATAAAGGTATTGGAGTTAAGATGGATAAACCAAAATCTTATAGACTTCTTTGGCATTTGATGACTAGAGGTCCATTTAATATTGAAGATATTCTTCCTAAGGTACCGTCAAAACCCAAGTTTACTCCATCTATATTTGACACTATTAGGGAAGCTTTGGAACCTTTAATAAAAAATAATACAAATTTGAATAATACACGTATTATAAACTTGAATAATAATAATTACAACAATAATAGTAATGTTTACTTAAAAGAATCTAAAGAGATAAATAACTTTGATTTTGAAGATCATTATCAAGGAGAGGATGATAATGAGGAAGAACAAGATCAGGACCAAGATCAAGATCAATCTAGCTTGAATAGTGATTCAAAGTATAAAAAAGGAAGAAGAGCTAGAATGAATGATACTATTAACATGAATCTCAAGACACAACAAGACCTGGCTACCAGAATCTCATCTTTTAATATTTTAATGATATTAACTTTAGATTGGATTTATTTTAACATTGTTTTAAGATGTTATTACTCTTCTTTGGCTTTGAAGAATCAGATTTGGTCTTCTTTATTTAATTTATACTACAAAAACATGAGTAATGAAGATTTATTATTGGAGAATAAGGTGGTTAATAGTAATATTAATAAAAGTATGCATGATAAAGTTTTGGAAAACGAGAATTTTAATATGAATTTTTCTTCTTATGAATTAATAAAAAACAGTATCAAAGATCCAAGTAGGATTTTAGATACTTGTAATAATAATATATGTAATATTAATAAAAAGATCAAATCTGAAATATATTGTAGTTTATTTAGACAAGATTTATGTGAATATTCAGAAACTTCCGAAAATTTAAAAAGAAACAATAAATTATCAAATAATAATGAAAAAAACAATGAACTATTGGAAGAAGATCTAATCTTAATGATAGATGAGGATCCATTTCCTTTGTTATCCAAATTTAGATATATTTCAGATGAAGAATATGGAAGGGCTTCAAATATTTGGAAAGCCTCTATTTCAATTAGATTGTACTACTTCATCTTAAGGATAGTTATTATTATTGGTACCATTTCAGTTTTGATTCCACTTAATATTGCTATAACAGAAAAACTAAGTCATTAAAGCTAGAAGAAAGATCTAGTAATTTTTTTAAATCAAACTCGTAATATTAAGAAATTACAAATAAATTATTAATTTATATTATTTATACATTTAATTTTAAATATCTTTTTTTATTTTTTTTACAATTTTTTTTTTCACATTTTTCTGGATAATTATTTTTCGATACCTATACGATACCAATAATATATTTGCATGCATGCACAAAAGAAATTCTCAAGAATTTTGAAAAAAAGAATTTTGAGATTTGATGAATTTTACTTATTATTTTCTTATTTATATAAAATAACTAGTTATTTATTATTATCAATTCAATTAATAATATTATAGTCAAATGATGATTCATGATGGATGATGTTACCTGGATAAGGCATGTCATAAAAATTAGAACTAGTTGGACTGGAAATAGAGTTAGAGTTTGATAAGTTAGTAGTAGAATTTTGTTTATTATTCAAAGCATCATTATTAATAAATGAGGAGGAATCAAATTTTTTAGCATTACAATTTCTGAGATGTACTTGGCAAAATAAGGAGATATCATCAGGATTTGAAAGATGAGGAAAATCTCCACCATATTTAAGTTGAGCAAGTTTAACATTTTCAAATTTGGTGATAGAATTAATGAAATTATGATCATCAAAAGAGTTATCTGGGCTATAAATAAATGTAATCCTTTTATTATCTAATAAACTTGAGAATTTTGATAAATTTAATATGGACGATGTTTCATCACCTGATAATACAAAACTTAGTCTAGAAGCTAGATCATTATTTGAGAGAGAATATAATTGTCCAATTACAAAATTTAATGATTGATTATATAGTTTATCGTATATATTATTACTGTTACAATTATTATCATTAGAAATGGTTGAATTAAAATCCATATCTTCTATTGAGGAGTATAAAATTTCTCTATTTTTAAATATTTCAGAAATTAGCTTTATAAGAATAAATTGTGGACAAAAATATAAAAATGTGGAAGCTATTGATGGTATTGGTAGATTTAATGTTGATAAAAAAGCATTACATAATATTAGTGATTTTACTCTATTTGGGTATTCTTGTGAAAACATGATACTTAAATATCCTCCTAAATCACTACCATATAAATGTATTGAACTTAACTCAAGTTGATCCAAAAAAAGAGAAAATGATCTTATCCAATCATTAATATCATCATAAATAGGATATTGTACGGAAATAATTCTATATCCACATTTTAGCATATTTTTCATAAACATAAAATATTCACCAGCAGTACCCGAAATACCGTGTAAAATAACGATAGAATCAAAATCAGAAGATTCATGATTTTCACTTTTTATAATGGTCTTATTATGTTGTGAAACAGAATTTAATTTGTTTAGTTTGTCCAGATTTTTATTAGATAACTGCTTTACTGTTTTTCTAGAGTAGTAATCATCAATTATATCTTCATGATCAGTAATGCTTTCTTGAGAGTCTATTCTACAGAATTTTTCCACATTTTTAGGATTACAATCAATCCAAGTCCAAATACCATCCAAATAAGGTATTGTTGTTCTTTTCAAAGGGTAAGATTCAATAAAATCTGCAAAATCACTAGAAATTCCTCTCCTCATTTTTTTTTTTCCAAGTATAATGGTATGTGTATATGTATATATATATATACATATATATATATATATATTTATATATATATGTATATATATATATATATGTATATATATATATATATATGCTTACCTCAGACCTTTAAATCAAATGAAGAAATGATCTGTATAAATAATTGAAAACTTTTCAACCTTTAAATATTTTTTAATTACTTTCCTATCATTCCATACCAGATTTAGAAATAGTGATTTTAACTATATTTCCAATATTCTTTCTCTAAGCTCTATTACATTCAAAATTGTATTAAAGAGTCCTACTCTTTTTTTCTAATTACAAATTTTCTAATTCTTAAATGTTGTAGTTTGTATATGAATATAAGTTAATGAATACATATGCTCATACATGAAATTCTATTTATTAGTTCTAGTTTTACTTTTTTTCTTTATTTCTTCTGCAATTTAATACTATTATATTAATTTCTGGACCTCACACAATCTCAGCGCCATCTAAATAAAGGGCGGGGTTGTGGTTTTAATGCAGGCAAAGCATAATATAGTTTAGTATTACGTGTTAAAATATAAACAAAAATAAGTAAATAGTTAACTAAAAATTAAAGAAAAAAATTTTTTAAAGTTTGTAACAAACGCAAATATTCTAAATTCAACATTAATTTAATAAAAATTTGTATTTACAAAAAAACTAACATTGTAATAAAGAAAATAAATTTATATTAAGGTATTCTTGTAGAATTAATATATTAATATAATTTCTAACAAAAAGTCATTTTCAAATTAACTAGCTAAAATATTTTAAAAATAAATACATCAAAACGTGATTTAAATATATAACTAGTTTTAAATGCAACTTTAGATGTCATTATTTTACATGTTGGCGCCAAATTGATTTATAGGTTGTGTAGGAGGAGGATAGGTGATAAAAGAAGAAGGATAGAACTTGCTATTGCTTTGATTGGATGGTGGGAATGGATTAATATTGAATCCATTAGGTGTTTGAAAAAATTGTTCATTTGTTCCAAAATTCACTTGATTCACTGTGGTGTTGTAGTTGGAGTGATATTCTGAGTTAACAAATTGATTAACAGAGCCTGTAATATGTCTAGTTGGAGGTAATTGTTGATAAAAATTATTTGAATTTGGGAGAGATTTAACGGGAGCAACTAAATGCTTATTTATAGATTGCATTGCAGTTATTGGGGGATAAGTAATTAAGTTTGAAGTTTGATTAATATAATTTGAATTATCTGACGATCTATAGGAAAAAATGGGTGGTGTTGGAGGGGTATTAGTAACACCATGTGACGAGGAGGAAATAGAAACTGGGAACTGCTTCATACCTGTAGAAACATGAAAATTCTGGAATTGGTTTTTAGAATGAATTAATCTTTGATTTGGAGTAATTTGATTAAGGCGAGAGATATTTCTCGGTGTAATGTTTTTTATGGGATTAGAAAGCATCACTCCATGCACTGGTTTAAAATCATGATTTTGATCTAAAGGAGCTTTGAAATTATGAGAATCATGTTTTTTATTTTTGTTTCTAGAGGATAACTCTGTGCCAACAAACATTGAGTAAGGATTAAAAGTATTGAATCCTATAGAATTATTTCCATCAAATCTTTGTGGAATTTCCCCGTTTACTGCCTTATTTTGTGTATTGAAAAATGAATTTGTATCCATTTTAAAATGATTGGTATCTGAAAAGTTGTTTTCCATTTCATAATTATTCAAATCGTAATTTGGGAAACCTTCATTTACGTTCCTATTATTAAATCTTATTGGGTTAAATAAGCTTGCTGTTGGGGGAACCAAGTTAACTGAAGATAAAGGAAGATTGGAGTAATCCTCATTAAAACCTGAGGAAGAATTTTGTATAAATCCCTGATCAAATCTTTGTATTTGATTACTCGGTGGAAATTGGTCAATTCCAGAGCCTGAAACAGGTGCTAAAACTGGAGAAAGAGCTGAAATAGTAGCAGAAACTGAATTTAAGATAACATTCTTATTAGTATTTATCTTCTTTTCTTCAAACTGATTAGCCTCATCCTTTTTATTTTCTCCTTCTTGATCACTGTTTTCTCTAAATGTTGGAGGGGAATCTCCTTTAGAAATTTGACTTTCAAATGAATTAATGGATTTGTTCAAGGCATTTGTGTTTACGGAATGGAAAAATAGATTTTCATTCTTATTGGCTTGAAGCATAGAATTATAGGCTTCCTGAGGTATTAAAAAGTTCTGGTTCTTTTTTAAATGTCTTATACAGTTATCAGTAATTTTAAAATAGTAATCAAAGTTAAAATCTATGCTTTTATCTCCACCAAATGGAGAACAAAAATATTCAGAAATAGTACCAGCTCCTCCAGAATGTATTGTTAACTCTGGATTTTGATCTAGATAAGGAAGTATCGAAGATTTTAAGCATGAAATATACTCTCTAACCCTTGCTAGAATGGTTTTGAACGAAAGTTCATTTCTTGGTCTTCCTTGTTGTAATATTCCAGTAGCTATATCACTAATAGCTTTGCAAAATGACCAAGTAAAAACTCCATGTATAATATTATAAGCTCCTCCTCTAGATATTGGAATTTCTATAACACCTAACTTAGACTCAGTAGTAGATGAAAGAGATCCAATATTATTAAAAGACAGTGAATTAGAAGGAGGAGTACTAGTTGTTGATAAACCATTTCCAATACAAGAATCAGTTACCTGAGTTTTTCTTGTAACCGATAATAAAGGTAAAGAAGCTTCAGCAGCTATTTGACTCCATGGAGCAGCAGAAAAACAATATCCCTTACATGAGAGAGAGACGTATTGTGTAGATTGTAGACTTGGATCTTTTAGATTATGTGTATTAGCAACTTGAACACAAGGTACATATCTTGGTCTTACAAGTCTATGAACCATTTGCTCTTCTTTAAATACTGAAGAATTATAATGTGCCCTTTTTACCTTATTAGTGGCTGAAAGAAATGGCCAAATTCCTTTAGTTACTATACCTTTAACATACCACATACCATTCAAATTACCAGCTGGATCCAAAATAGTCTGACCTCCATTACAGTCTAATATTACGTTTAATTGAGTTTCTGAAGGAACACACAATAATAACTCCTTAAGTTCACTACAAAGTAATACATTATACTCATCTAAATCAGATCCATTTGAAGCTAAATACAGTGTTGAATCTACTGGTAGTAGAGCTTCATCATAACCTTCCCCTTCATATGATGTTAAAACGTCCACTTGTACTCCATGTCCTGCGAAGTAAAATACCAATATATCACCAGCTTCTGCATCTCTAGTTAACCAATTTATTGCAGTTAAAATATTCCTCTTATTTGGATATATTCTTGAATCGTGATGTTTTACAGGTGGGATTTCGTCTCTTGGCCAATTATCATAGAAAGAAACAGGCTCCTGAAAATCAACTAAAGTATCATAGCCTCTATCTGGTTCACTATCAGTAAGAAATATTATATCAGATGCATTGAAATCAAAATGAGACATCAATGTTAAAGCCATTAACTTTGCATCGTTTGCACAACCTCTTAAACTTATTCCCTCTGTCTCTATATAATTAATTCCAATAATTACTGCCTTTTTCTTCGGGATATGTCCATTCATTTTGTTCTTATAATATTTTTAAAAGCATTAATATGTATATATTTATTCACTTGTATTTATTGTGTTATATTCAAATATAAAACCAAATAATTTTTTTTTTGATTACTAGTTTTAGCCTTAACTCTAAAACTTTATATTTATATCAATAAATATTTATTATTTGTTTAACCTCAATAAATATAATCGAATTGGATTAGTGCTAATTAGTAATATAAAATTTCAAAAAATTGGAAAAAGGCCAGCCATATGTGTTAATTTAATTTATTTATTTTTTTGTTAATATATTACGTTAACTTTAAAAACCCTGAATTCTTTAAATGAATTTAGTTTAACTTAGAATTTCACAGAATCAACACAATTATACGTGTGATGATTTTTGTATGTATTTACTTGCTTACTTTAAACTATTTACCATATAATTCCAATGATTTTTTTTTCTTTTTTAAAATATTATTAATAGTTTTCAATTTATTTATCAATTATTTAAATATTGTGTGGATTATAAGCCTTAACAATTTCTAGTTCATATTATAATTAAAAACCCGCCACTTTCTGTAAAAAATAATTTAAATAAATTTACATGCAAAACAATTAAGTAGGCAAATAAATTCCGCGAAAAAAAAATGATTTGAATAACATTTTAGGTTATTTATGTAAGAGTATTAGCAAAGACAGAGTATCAGTAATTAGTGTCAGAACAAAGATTAGTGTGAAAAGATGAGAATTAAGTAGAAACTAGAGATAGTTAATGAGAGAAAGTAAGAAAAATTGAAAATAGCCAATAATAATAATAATAAGCAAATACAATTTACATAAAAAATTATTAAGTATAATTGCTATCTTTCTAAATATGAATCATGTAAATTAATAATAAGAATAAATTTGAATTCAATTGTATAATTATGTAAAAATAAACAATGGATTTAAAAAAAAATGTTGATTTGTATATTATATCATTAAAGTTTATAGTGGTTATTAATATTATACAAGGTTGAAAATGTCTTTAATTAATATGTTCCAAACAACCTCAATAACAATTTCAGCACAGATTAGATAAATAACAATCCATTCAAGTTTATAGCCGTGTTGAAGAGATAACTCATTATTTAACATATCATATAAATCTTTAATAATATCCAATCTTTGATTAAGAATCTCAACTCTTTTAGGTATATCTAGATAATTCCTACATGTAATATAATGTGGTTCATAATCTTGCAGATCCCAAAAAATATCAGGAGTATCCAAAATATCGGTTTGTAAATTAATATAAAAGCGATTAATAAAAAGTTCACCGATTCTTTTACTAATATCCTCTCTATTATCCTTGATTGTTCCACTCTTAGCCAAACTTTCTGGAAGTGATCTTGTACTATCAATATTTTGATCAACAACACTTTCAAATACTGAAAGTTTTACACTTTGACTTAGTGCATAACTATAACTTAATCTTTCTAGTAGAGAATCTGATACTAAATGAATGTTATCCTGCTTTATAGATGGCCTTTCTCCCCAAACATAAGTCATATCATCATCTTGAGGCTCATCTGTTCTTATATGTAATGGTTGTTTAATGAATGTTTTCAATATATTTACTATTGCTAATCTTTCAGCTCTTGTTAAATCCCATCCAACTACACATCCAAATTTAAAAACATAACAAATTCTGTTTTGCAACCATCTTAAACACACTACTTCATTAAATTTCATCTCTATATGTATTTGCTTAGTTGATAAGTCACCCTGTTTCCAAGCCTCAAGAATCATTGGAAAATCCATTTCATTCGCAAAACAGCATGCCCAAACCATGCCAGCAGGTTCTTTAATCTCTTGTTCAAGTTCTCTTATTGATGTTTGAATATCTGCTCTTTTTCTTGTTACACGAATTGACGACTTAAAGTGCCTATTCTTCAAGTTACCATCTGAATGAAAGTCAATATCCTCCATGTTTACAAAATTATCTTCACTACCTCTTCAGTTTACCTGCTTTAATTATTAGTTCTGCGCTCAATTCCTCTTCTAATTGATATAAAAATTCAGTTGGATTATATTTAATCTTTCCTTTTTAATATCACAAGTTACTTTTATACATTAATGTCAATATGGTTCCATTATGCAATTAATAGGATAAACAATTTCCCGCCCATCCTTTTGTTTGACCGCCAAGCATTTGGAATATTTATCATTTGTGCGGGAATGTTTTGTATGTAAAAAAAAAGTAATAATTAATTGAGGGGTATTGTTTTTGTATGTGCAAAAAAATAGTAAAAAAAATAGCATAGTATAATATAATATAACAACATAACAAACTTAATATAACACGAAACAGAAAAAGTAACATAAAGAACAAATAATAATAGCAATAGACATATAAATAAGAGTTTGGGATTTAAAAAGAATAAAAAGTCAGTTTTGAGCAGAAATAAATTTACTCAAAGTAAAATTTATTGAAAAATTTTGTTTTATTAAGATAATAGAGATTTTAAGCAAAAGGAAGAATTTTCTAAATAAGTTACTCCTTTGATTTCAGTTAAAGTTCTGAAAACTTTAATCTCCATTTTCTCTATAATAAAAAAAAAACATAGTTTTTAGTAATAATTGCAAGTGTTTAATACTAAATTGAATTTATTATATTTTCTCAGGTATTTGAAGGAATAGTTACAGAAATAAAGTACATTTTTATATTCGAATATTTTAATTTATATATTTAAAAATAATAATACACATATCATCAAACCAACAAAAATTATATGAAGATGAGTCTCTATTCAGAAGAAATTAACGAGGTTAGTTTTTAAAAGTAAAATCATAAAATAACAATTTTTGATATTTTTAGATCGAGAATTGCTTGAATTCAGGTTATTATGATAAAGTATTAATGCTAATCAAAGAAGCTGAGTATATCAGAAATAAAGACTTTGATGTAGATACACTTTTGGAACTTACTCAATTTAGATGTAAAATACATTTGAACCAAATAGAAAAAGATTCAATAGGATCATATTATTCAGAATCAATTTCAAATCAAAAGTTTGGTATTGCAGCAGTTTGTTTGTTTACTATTTTTAATCTACCCGAAACTACTGATGAAAGAAAATATGAACTAATAAATGAAATGAGACAATTATATGTACATAATAATAATAAAATTGCAATTATTGATGTTATTTTATTATTAATGAATTTATATATGAATGACTTTAAATCAGCATTATCAATCACAGAGTCTGCTCCACCCAGTTTGAAAATTATCCAAGTTTTTGTTTTTTGCATTATGAACAAATATGATTTGGCACAACTTTTATTTGATGATTTGATTGAAAATTATGATACATATACATGTGAAATGGAGAATTATTACTCCATTTCTAATTTTAAAGAATCTTCTTTAGTTAGAATTGCACTAGCTTGGTTGCAATGTCTTAAAGGTGAATATAATTCATCTTTTATAACTTATGCAAATATGCAGACTGACTTTGGTGAGAATTCTTCTTTTAGACTTCCCTCAAAAGCAAGAGAATCCCAATCAATAATTATTTTAAATGGGATATCTGTGATGCATATGCAAAGACAACACTGGAACGATGCTTATGAAGTTTTATTAAATGCTTATAAAATTGATCCAAAATGTCAAGTTACACTTTCAAACTTAATTACATGCAGCTATTTTTTAAATTTAAAAGAAGAACCTGAAAAATACTTAAATGAGCTTAATTCGATAAACTGTAATCATCATAAAATTGCTTCTCTTGAAGCTATTGAGAAAAGCTTTAAATCGTTTAATTAACTATTATTGAAGAAACTAGTGCTAAATAGGAATAATTTAGAAAACCGGCTTGAAACTATATTACATTTATAAATGCATCATTTATATTAACTTTTTTTGTTAATAATATATAAAGGGATTGGATTACTTTCCTTATAAGGAGATTTAACCTAATAGGAAAATTTGTTGAAGTACAAAATTATATACTACACTTGTTTATATAATATATTATATTAGATAGCTTAGGATCAGGAATGTGAAGTAAATTGAAGGCTTGATCAAATTATTTACTAGTACTTAGAATGTTGAGTTGTAAATATTCTAATTTTTATTTTAACTATATATTTGCTTCTCTTTATTTCTCCTTTCCTCCTCTATCTATTGACTTAATTTCACTGAATTACAAAAACTTTTTAAGTATATATCAGTTATGGATTTTACTTTAATAGTCATTTTTTTTTGTTCTGAAATTTATAATTTTTACACATTTCAAAATAAAAATTTAGTTTAAAATTCAGTAAAAAAAAATAAAGTATATATATATTGCATATTTTATCATTTAGTACATGTAGAAATAGAATTTTATGTGGTTAAATTGTGTGCAAACAAATTTTAATATTATTTCTTCTTTAAGTGAAAAATAGAAAGAAAAGTTGTTTGTGTATCTCTGTTCAATATAGAAATGTTTTACATGATATTTAACTAAAGATTATGACTTTTCTCATAGTACAATTATTATAATATTAAATATTGTATGTATAATAAATTTTATTAATTACATGTTTAAATTTTTAGTTACGTGTATAATTACTAATTGATGAAGCCCCCTCTCCTCATTAAAAAAGTTGGCGCCATCCCTCATATAAAATAATGTAAAGTATATCTAAAAAACGTAAATTATTAAAAAAAATATTAAAGGGTTAAATAACAAAATAAAAAAAAGTAGATAGACTGATTTTGAAACAAACAACAAATTACAGTCAAAAATGTACAAAGTAACTGACTAGGTTTTAATTTTTTTTCCATTTTGAAGTAATATTAAACTAATTTATGATAATAATTGAAATTAAGATTTAAATTGAGCAATAAGAATTTAGGATCGGCAATTATCTGCCTTGAGATGATTAAAACTGTCAAATTGTGGGAAAAGTTTCTAAAATTGGTCATTTAACTTTTAAAACATACGAAAGATTGAATAATAATTAAATACCACTTAATAAACTATTATTTATTGAATTGAATAACATATTATAGGGAATTTAATTCTTTTTTTTTTTTAATAAAAAATGGTTAAAGAAGATATTATTGTAAAATGTGAATTGAAAAATAATACAATGAAAGAATTTTCGGACTCAAGTTCACAAGAAAAAATAGAAGTTGGAGATTTAAATGAAATAGAACTAGTATTAGAAAAACAAAATCTTAGTATTAATAATACATCAGGGTATCCGGAAATATTTGATCAACTTTCAAATACTCCTCTTAACTGGGATTTAAAAATATATGAGCAATTTTTTAATCTAAGTAAAAATTGTATTAAAGAAGTATATAATTACAAGGATATTCAAATCCCAAATGAAACTGTTGAAAACTGTTTCAAGGCTATGCTAAGTCCATTAAGATTACTTAGGTTTCTCATTGGATTCAATTTCAATATTAATAATGCATTCCATGCTTTTAATAAACATATTAAATGGAGAAAAGAATTTAATATGGATAATGTAGTTAGACCCTATGTAATTACAAATATGGTTCCAAATAATAATATAGAAATGGCTCCACTACACAATATTATAACAAGATATTATCCTTGTAATTTATTATTAAGGGAAAGTACCCATGAGAAAACACCATTAAAAGACTTTTATGGTAACATTATTTGCATTGAAAGATTTGGTTTACTTGATGAAACAAGATTATTAGGAGCTGTCAAAGTTGAAGAGTTATTATTATGGTATTCTTATCATATGGAATATAGAAGTATACTTTTAGATAATCTTTCATATGAAGTCAAATCACTTGTTAGAGCAACTTGCATAATAGATTTATTTGGACTAAGTATATCTCAAGTGCATTCTTCACATATGATAACAATATTGAGAAGAATGATACAACTGGCTTCTGATAATTATCCAGAAGGTATGTCTTATGTTATTTTTGTTAATTCACCCAAATTTTTTTCTATTGTATGGAATTCATTCAAATCATTACTTGCTGCAAGAACTGTTGAGAAAATTCTAGTTTTGGACGAGGATTATAAGACAAAGTTGATAAATATAGTACCAATAAGTAATCTTCCACAATTTTTAGGAGGACTTACAACTGATCAATTTTCTACTGTACCTAATACTGGTACATTATTGTTGGACTGTTTTGGACTTGGTGATGATAGGCAAACATTACATATTAAAAGGATGAAAAAAGAAAAAGTTTCAATTTCTATATCAAAACCTAATACGAAAGTATTTTGGACATGGGGAGTTTTAGATGGAGAAATTAGTTTTTCTGCTAAATACTTTACTGATAAAATATTTACATCATTAAGTAATGAAAAAACAAGAAATGATTTTTGTCATAGTGGTGATATCGATAAACAATTCAGTTCAAATAACAACTTTTTATCTGAGAATTATGATAATCATCCGGAATTTAAAATTAATATTAGTTCTACTAATGATCTTAATAACACCTACAATTTTAATACTAGCAAAAGATCATCTAAAAATTCCAAAAGACTTTCCAGCAATAATATAACAAGTCCTGTTACATCAATGCAAAATTTAATGAATCAAGAAATTACTTTGGTTCCAATGTCTAAATTTGACTCTACTAAAGCATATGGTGGTTCATATTTTTCAGAATCTCCGGGTTATTTAGTATTACAATGGGACAATTCTTGGAGTTTATTTTCTGCAAAAACTGTTCATTTTGTTATAAAAACTAGTAATACAGCATTGCCTGAGGATCATAATGACAATAATAGTAATACTAATAATAATGACAATGATAATGATAATAATAGTGGTAATAATAATGATGATATTAATGTTAACAATATTGACTCAAATATTAATGATTTATCAGATATAAGTAATTTAGTATCTCATAATGTAGCATTAACAAATATAACTAAAAAGAGGCCATCAAAAAGCCACAAATCTGTTGAGAAGAAAAAAATTAATTCAAAAAGAAATTCAAAAGTGTCAAATAAATCTATAGCTTTAGTAAAAATGGATGATAATATTTCAATGCCTAATATGGATAAAAGTAATAATGATTATTTGATGTCAAAACCAATTAAAAAAGGTAAACAAAAACATAAATCTAGAGAAGGCAATACTCATAATATTTCAGATTATAAAAAAAATAATGTATTTAATGAAAATGATAAAATGGCAATAACATCCATACTTAATGATAAAGACCAAATACTTGATTCATCTTTGAATTATGATATTGATAGTAATTCAGAATGTCAAACAAATTATTCATTTATGACAGCTTATTCAGGAGTTGATGAGATTTTAGATTTGTTTGAATATAATAAGAATTCTTTAATGAATTTAAATACATACAAAAAGAAGATTAATCAGACAGATGAAAATAATAGTAAAGATAAAGAATTATTTGATAAACCTTTAAAAACTTCTGTTAATTATAAATTAACAGAATTAAATTCAAATATTATTGAATCACGTATATCTGTGAAAGATCTAAATAGAGATGATGATAATGATGATAATGGAGAAGATGATGATGTTAACGATGAAGAAGAGGACAAAAATGAGGTTGATAATGATGATGAGGAGGAGGAGGAGGAGGAGGAGGAGGAGGAGGAGGAGGAAGAGGAAGAGGAAGAGGAAGATGATGATGAGAAACAAGCTGAAGAAGAAAGTAATAGCGAATTTACAAGCTCACAATTAAGTGTAGATGAAACAGGCGAGTGTGATTTAATAGTGGATAGCTTAAATTCTTCAAATTGTTCAAACTCTAGTAAAGAAAGTTTTAATAGAGAATTTAATTTAGGTAATAAATGTCTAAACGTAAGAAATAGAAATTTGTTAAGTAAAAATCAAATTTCACTGGAAACTAGTATTAATATATTTGGTTTTGAAAATTTTGGATTTGAATCGTCACAAGAATATAAGAGAAGATATGATGAACTTTTAGACTATATTAATTCCACTTTAATGCTAGAATCCACAAAAAATCAAGAATTTTATTCACCACAATCTTCATTTATTTTTACAGATAAGCCGAAAAAGGCGAGTTCTCCAATATTTGAATGTAAATTTGGGCATTTACATCATAAATTTGCAAATATATTTATTCGTTCCAGAAAGAACAACAATAGAGTGAACAATAGCTCTACTAGTGTTAAAAACAACAATAAAAATATTGGTAGTTTGCTTAAAAACACGTTATTTACTAGATTAAGAAATAAATTCAAAAGAGAGAAATAATTCAAAATTACTAGTAGAAAATATACAAGTAGAAATCAAGTATGTAAAAGAAATAACAATTATATAGGATAAGATCAAAAAAAAGTAAATATAATAGATCTTAGAATGAGGTTTGGATCAGGAACTTCATTTTGGGTTACTTTTTAATAAACATTACAGAGGAAAGCAGAGCAAAATTAAATTCCGTAATGAATTTAAATGCATGCATTTTAGGCGGGCATAATGTGGACCATTTTTATAGTATTTAATAATTATTAGTAGTATGTGACATCTAGATATGTATATGGTGCATATTTATACATATAAATATACATATACATATACATATACATATATGCACTAAGTAACGTAATAAATGCAAACTGAGTATTGTATTGTATTATCTTTTTTTGAGATTTGTAACAAAGTTAAATTTAGTAGATTATGTTGTTATTGTGTGGAGTGTTAAAGGGAAACAATATGGGAATAATTTGAATTATAAAAAAAAGATTTAGAAATTAAAAATATAATTGTTTAAATAGCATAAGGTAGCAAGAAATTGTGATGAATGATTATGACAAAGTGGGTGGTAATATCATAATATATGTTAAGTCTATGTAGGTAAACATGTAAGTAGTACAAACACAACTAGTAGAAATTAGCTTCGTCTTCTTCATCTCCCTCTTCAGTAGGAATATTAGTGAGATCCAAATCTTCCCCAGTAATGTTTTTCCAGAGTCTCAATACATCTTGAGTTAGAGATTCGAAGTGAGAGGAAGCATCACAAGATTTAGAGACAAAAACATTATCATCCTTTCCTGAATCAGTTGGTTCGTATAAATCAGATGTGTAGAAGAATTGTTCTTCAATGGAATTTCCTAAAAGTTTTATTGCTGGATTAATTTCCAAAAGTGGATTATCAGTTTCAACAGTAGTGGAAATAATTGCAATGTACTTGCCTTTAAGAGCCACCCCATGAGTACATGAAACCATCATAACATAAATATCATTCTTTCTTCCAAGCTCATTTTGAGGAATAATAATTTGGCATGAAGACACATCATTGGTGTCATTAATAGGAGAATTTAAAATACATATACAACGTAAAACTTTACCGGTACACTTAACTTTAGGTTTATTATCATTTTCATTTAATACATATGATGGATCACAGATAACCATTTTACATTCAGCCTTTCCTTGTGAGGTAATAACACCAGATACCTTACCTTGTTCATCATATAAAAATTGTTTAACATTTGTATTTAGCATAAAAGTACCTCCATGAATAGCACATAATCTTGAAAATCCCTCTGGTAAACCACCAAGACCGTATACAGGATATATAAAAGGAGACTTACCATACCTACTTAGACTCATCATATATAATCTAATCTTATCCAAAGTTTCACCACATGGCTTATTAATATAATCATCATTTGTATAGAGAGCTAAAGCATGTCCAACAAAATCTATAGTGGTCGAAGATAGACCGAAATGATCATATATATCTTTCATTGTATTTGTGTTCCTATTAAATCCCATTTGTTTTGAAACATCATCATCTGACCAATTTGCCACAAATGAAAAAAACGATCTGCATCTGTTCTTCTCCATAAGACCTAATAATGGACTCTTTAAAGCTTCAATTTCAGTAGCTGGTACCTTATGTATGAATTTGGGATTAAAAAGCAATCCTCCTTTTTGAAATTGATATACATAGGTACCTTCAATTACCTGCCATTCTAAATATCTTGTCACTTTTGTTTTTAATAATATTTTTACGAGATCACCACTTGCCATGACAAATTTTGGTATTAAATCTACATTCCAGTCTCTATTAGCTCCATAATTATCAGGAGGAGATTTACCAGGTCTAAACTTCTGATACAATGTTGTTAAATTTAATGATGCTGCTTCTCCACCATAATAACTGTTTCTATCGATATGGAGAACTTTTTTGCCTGATGTTGATAACAATCCACTTATTATACATTCAGTTAGTCCAGTTCCACATATTAATACATCATATTTTTCATCCATTATTAATTAATTACTATTATTACCCGTCTTAAGTAAAAGTATTTTAAAAAAAAAAAAAAACTTAGAATACTCACTTTTCTTTCTTTGTTTTGCCTATTGTTTTATTCTGGTCCTCCACCCACACAACTTATTACGTGTTCCTATTTAATTTATTTAAATGTATTATTTCAATTTTTAAACATATAAGAACAACTTAGACTTCCACTAAGCTTTATATGTGAGAAATATAATATACAGTATGCAAAATGCAAAATATATCAACTTTCTTATTTTATCTTTTTTTTAATTTCTTTATATCCTCTTTTTCCCCATAACTCTGACATTTTTATTATTATTATTATAGGCGCCATTGTAAAGGCGGGAAGATCTTGAAATATTATTAATGCATGTAGGTATAATAATAAAAGTATAAAATAAAATGTATTTATGTTTATATATAGATATAAACAAATTAAAATTAGCAGTAAAATTATTAAAACATAAAAGGTGCAACTCTTGAAATAATTAATAAAATTAAATGAATGGTAGGAAAATAAGAGTCTAATCTTGAGAATTAAGAGGAGAAAAAAGTACAAATTTGGAATAAAAGATTAATATTAGAAAGAGAAGAAAAATCTTTGGAAAATTCAACTTTGGATATTTGAAAAAAAAACTAAGTAAATTTACAAGTACTAAAAATAAAACAACTTAATTTAAATATATACAAGAAAAAGCTGGGGCTGAATGTGTGGGGAAGGACAAAATATATAATATAAATGCTTATCAAACAATTAAAAATATCACTTACTATTAGTTATGACTGAAGAAAAGGCTTTTGATGTCATACCTGAGCTCATTGATGATGCCTTTGTGCTAACAAGATGTGAATATATGATCCAGCTTTCATATTACACTCCAGATTTGCATGTTACTAGAGGTTGGTCTTTAATTACTAAAGAACAAAGAGAGAGATTTAATAAATATGCATCAAATTTGGGGGGACACGTAATACAATGCATATATGAATTATCTGAGCTACCCAAAAACCAAAATTTTGATACTATTTTTGGTGAAAATAAAATCATAGTAAACTCAAAGAGCATGGTTTTCAAGAGTGGAGCATTACCACCCCCCAAAGGATTTGATTCAAATCCCATGGGAGTTTATAGATTTGGAATATTTACTATAGCTTTAGGACCAATTTTAATGGTAGATAGTATTGATGGAATAAGATCTTCGGCACCTTTTCCTCCAGGATATATGTGTAGATCATGGCAATGCAATGACTCTATCAATGTTCCATCAAGCAGAAACTCCTTTACAGCTAACTATCAAGTAAAATTCTGCGATCAAATACTACCAACTATGCTTATAGAAATTGAATTTAAACCACTCAGAATTGAAATTTCACAACCAATCTGTGAAATGTGTGATATTAATATTTCCACTCTTTACTGTGAATCAGATAAGGCTCACCTTTGTGCATCATGTGATGAGTTTCACCATTCTTCCAGTAGATTACTTTCAAAACATCAAAGGGTACCAGTATCACAAAGCCCATATCAATTTGGTTTTTGTCCACACCACTCAACAGAAAGAATTGATTCAGTATGTATGAATTGCTACATATCATTATGTCCACATTGCATACTAATAGGACAGCATTCATCAGGAGATGCAGCTGAGCATATATTAATATCAACAACAGATGCAATTAGAATGGCATATTCTGGAGTGTCACAGAGTGATCTGGAACTACAAAAAAGAAAAAAGCAGCTAGCAGATTATTTATCAGGTAGACACAATCATATTAATGATATTAGGTCCAACTATGATGAAATACAAGAAAGGATTGAAATTGCATCAAAAAGTTTATTGCAACAATTAGCATCACTTAGAGAAAGAAAAATCTCATTCATCATGTCTATCAAAAGGCAATTACTTACTGAACTTCTTCTCATTGAGTGGATGGAAGCATTTTTTGCCCATTTAAGATTGGCCCTTTTACCTTCGGATTTTCTTGTATATTCACACAGACATGATTTAGTATGTAGTTATTTTTTTGGCGGGAAATCAAATATTGTTGTAAGCAATGAAGTTTTGCCAAGTTGGATATTAGAAAAGTTTTTTGTAGATGGTGGGTTTAATGTAATATCAAGATCAGGTGAGGCTGATGATATGCTGAGCATTTTGAAAGAGAATCAAAATGGCTTGGAAGATGGGTTTAATGACAGTAATGACGAGAATTTAGATTCATTAAATGCATTAAAAAAGAAGTTCGAATATATGGATGACATTGATGAGGGAGAAAGTACTAACTTAGATGAATCTAATAAACTTAATAAAAATGCAGTGGCTAAGTGGGACGAGTTTAGTGTTGGAGAAGTTAGTAATAAGTCTATCTGTGATTTGAGCGGGAAAAATCTCCCCATAGAACAGAAATTATTAACATCAGAAGAATATAATGCATGCAAATTGCCATCACTTGGTACGGAAAAACACAATAAAGATGAAAACAATAGTCAAAATTCATTTGCAAGATATCCAGAACTAAGAACAACAAAGTTGATGCCTCAAATGAGGGATTTAGTAGAGAAGTTGAATCCAAAATCCAGAAATTTACATGAGTATTATTACTCCAAGTATGATGTTGACGATTTGGTTGAAAATGTAGTATCTCGTGTTCAGGAAAAACTGAATGGAATTTCTACAACAGAAAATGATGAAGAAGTTATTTGGTTAAATATAAATAATACAAAAGAGAATGATATTAATAATACAATTGATAATATATTATTATCTAGGAATAATAAGGCATCAAAGAATATCAGTATTTGGGATCCAAGTGTAGATAGGCCATCTGAATTAGCAAAAGAATATTGGAGGTTTTTGGTTGGTTATAATTATGAGTTATTAATAGCTTTGCTTCATTCAGCTCCATCATTAAAGAGAAAGAATCTGATTCAGGATGTATTTAACTTATCAATATATATGCAGTCATTTGACCACCTATTTTATTCTTTGTTTCATTTTGAAATTAATTTCTTGAGTAATATTCCAATTGATACAATGCTATTATCATCTTCTGTAATTAATGATTTCTTTCATATAATGTTAAAAGCTAATAGTTTAACTAAAGTTGATAGATTATTTTTGGTTCAATATATCCAGATTGTAATTATTAATATACTAAATATACGAGAAGGTCCTTATGTAAATCATATTGGTAAAACTTTAAATATAAAAAATTCAAATAAGAATGAATTGTTGTTGGAACAACATGAATTAGATAAAGGTTTAATAGAATTTGAAGAGAAAATTTTAGAAACAACTGAGAACTTTATAAGGCAAATAACTTCATTAGATATTAATGCAATTCCAGACACATTAAGAGGTATTTTATATGGTATAATAGATATAATAGATTCAATAAGTAGTGAAGCTCACTTAAAAAAATCAAAAGAAAACAATTTAAATCACTTGCCTTCAAGATCCCAAAAAGTAATAGCTTACTGCACAAATGGGTCAATTTCCTTTTGTTGTCAAATTTTATTAAACCATTATATTATTCCAAGAATCTCAAATGTTATTGCATCTCTAAATTATACATTAAAAGATAATAATAACCAATCAGGAACTGTTACCAAGAAAACTGATATAATAGCTAGAATTCAGTGTTTCAGAAGGGCTTTAAGTGCTATATCTATATATGTATGGGAACCATCCACAAAAAATACTCCAGAGAAAAATCTCAATAATTTGGAGCAAAAATACAGGGAATTGGGCTTGCAGGTGTTTTCATGGCTCCAAAAAATCTTTAAGAAACCAAGATTGGTTTCACCAATAATATTTAATATTGTCGGTATGCCAGAAAGAGGAATAAATTCGATTGATAATATAAAAAACTATATGATTTGGTTAGATAATGCGTTAAGAAATGACCAATTAAAGTCGGATGGTGGTATGGGTCAGAAGGAAATCTTAAATTGTCAGTACTTTGAGAAACTGCTTTCTTTGGCAATAAAAGGACTAAAAAATTAATTACATTTATGTTATTTCAATTAATACATATATGTATTTTTATGCACACATTTGGCGGTAACCATTTTTTATTTATTATTTGGCATAAATATCTACATGCATTAATAGTATTTCTTTAATTTTTGAATAGCCACATAAATTTAATTACGTGTATTAATATTGAAATAACAGTAATAGTTAAATAAATGAGTAGTTATAAATATATAGAATGAGTTCTTGTGTTTTCTTTAGTTCAGTATATTCAAGTGTTAAACAATATTAAGTTATTTGGCATTGTAAATTCTTCAAGAACTTTTATTAAACAATTATTTATAAAGGAGAATTCGAATTTTTACATATATAATTACAATTATTATTATCTCAGCCTCCCTTTACTTCCTTGAAAAAGAAAGAAAAGTTGTACAGGAATATTTTTTTGTCAAGAGAAATAAAATATTACAAATTACAAACAATTAAATAATTATTCCCTTTAGATTATTTGGACTAAATTTGTTTCCGTTTTTTGGGTTATTCTTGCAGTAATCATCCTGAAATGAAAATGATCTCGTTGATAATAACATAGAGTCATCCAAATTCTGAACTGAGTAATCCGCTAGAGGAAGAGTATCATTTTTAAGAAAAGTGGAAGATTTAGTAAACGAAGAAGATTCGCTCGGTGAATCATCCGAAGAATCATCAAAGGTACTCACAGATGATGAGCTTATAAATTTGCGAGATGATAAATTTCTACCATTTTCATACTTGAGATATTTATGGCAAATAAGCTCTTCAAGCCTGATTTTGCTGACATTATTTTGATTCTTGCCATTAATAAGATTCTCTAGATCATTAAGAACCATATCAGTAGTAGTTTGTATTGTATTAGATACACTATTTGGAGCAGAATCCAATTTCCCACCAAGTTCAATATCAACTCTGGATACTATATAACATACTATAAGTGCCATTATACATATAAGCAAGAAAAATGCTTCAACTGCAACATATGATTTGAAAGTTGAATGTAGAAAAGCAACTTGTATTGGGGTAATAATGAATCCAAAGTTTTGTATACATGTAACTACACCAAGTGCAGTACCTAATAAAGTTGGTGGAACACTTAAGCTTATACATGGCCAATAAACTGTGGCAAAAAGTGTATATCCAAATCCCAGTATAGTAATGGAGATTGCAGGATGTAATTTGAGCATTAAAGCATGAGCAAGTGCCAGAAACCCAACAGAAATTGTGAGTAATTTACATCTTTCACCAACACGATCAACAATCCATCCCAATATTGGAAGTACCAATACAGAAACTGCATATAACAAACTCATAATAATACCTGCATATTGTCTAGCAGTAGAAGCTGGAATATCCTTATATTGAGTTTCAACTATTAAAGGTCCTGCAATGTAATTAAATGGCATAATTACACTATAAGATAGTAATCCCAAAATAGATAAATACCAATATAATCTCCCAAGTCCACGTATTTTTCTACCAACTAGAACAATCCTGAATTTTAAATGGCTAATATATGATGTTTTACTAGTTTTCATAATTTCATTATGAGAAATCAAATCAGTATGGCTATTAGTTTTAGTTTCATTAAACATATTATCAACATTTTCATTTGACAAATCTTCCAAATAATACTTTCTGATGTTTGCAATGACACTAACTCCTCCAACAACCATTAGTACTAATCCCAATAAAAAAGTCCAATATACTGGGAATAATGTTGCTATAATAGGAGAGACCATATCACTCAATACAGATCCAATTCTTCCAATTGCTAAACATATAGATAGGGCTAAAGCAACCTCCCAATCCGGAAAATACCTGATTAGCAAAGAATTAAAGGCAATAAGTGATGATTCAGATCCCAAACCAAAAATACATCTCCCAATTAACATAGTAGTTAAACTCTTCATTCCAAATCCAAGAGTTAGAATAAATTGACCCAAAATTAGAAATGATATAAGTGCCATTGATAAATAGTATAAGGAAACTGTATCTATAAGAACTCCTGCTAAAAGAGGAAAGATCAAATTTGGAACGGATACCAATGAACAAAGTGTATTGTAATAATATTCAAATTCTTCTTTACTATATAGGTCCTCAAATGCATCAAAAATAAAAGGTGCAATTGCAGGTAATGTATCGTTACTATACATTATTCCCATTGTAACTAAGCTGATACATACCAATAGCATCCATCTTGCCACCAGTTGTGACCCATATTCGTTATTACTTTCAACAATTTTCATCATTTTTTCCAGATAAGTTTTAATTTAGACTTAGGCTTTGACTTTAAAGTTTTAAGCTTAAGTTTTTCTTTAGTTTTAGATTAATTAAAAGAAAATAAAAGAGAAAAATAATAAGCCATCAATAGTAGTAAAGTTCAACCCAGTAAACTTTAAATGTTTCAAATTCTTTCTTTTTTTCTTACAAGCAAATCCTTTTGCTTTTCTTCTCTTTCAATTATTTTAGTCCTTCATCATAGATAATTAATACTTTTTTATTACTAATGCTTTAATTTGGCTGTAAATTATTTTCTTTTTTAGTGTACTATCTCAAAGCCTTATTAAATAATTCAAATAATTAAATTAATTCTTAATATTTTGTATATATACAAAAATTTTGATATATTAATTAAGAGAAATTATAGCGATTTTCTGCAAATCTTGTAATTATGTGTTAGACTAATACTTGCTTCCAAAACACTTTCTTCTTAAGTTAATATATGAAAGTTATAAAATTAATATTTTCAGTTTTTAACTGAGAAAATATACTTTACTTTTATTTTTCTTTTTCTTTTCAATATTGTACTTTCAATTTCTTCTTCCTCTTTATTTTTTTTTTATTATTCTTTTCAATGAATTGTCATTTGCATGTAATTGGCGCCGAACAATGGCGCCAATTGTTTAGCATGCATGCGATGTATTATAGAAAAGGTTTAAAGCGGTAACTAAAAAGAAATAATGGTTAGAGTGAAGTATTTTTTTTTTTTTAATTTACTTTATAGTTGTAATGAAAATAGATATTTTTAGTTTTCTATTCTTTATAATTGAAGTTTTTATTCTGTTTATTAATTATTAATTAAATTTATTTAGTTATTTATAGTATTTCTTCATAGATTAGATGGAAAAAAGAGGGGTAATAGATTTTTTTAAAAAATGCAATACATGTAAAAAATGGTTTAGAAGTATTTAAAGCAAGGTTGATTAATAGAGGTGATATAAAAATTATATTATAAATCTAACAAGTTTGGCTTGATTACTAATAATCAACTTTTAATTTGTGAATCTAGTTCGTCATATATACTATCAATATTAAATTCTTGTGACCAATTAGAAACAACAGTAATAGAATCTTTTTCTAATAAATCTTGATCAGAATTACTTTGAGGGGGAAAATTATAATAAGGAATTTTACCATTGAACCAATCAGTTAAAACAATCATTGCTGCAGAGTTAATATCAGGAATACCACCCTTGTTAAGTTTACCTCTTGAAATTGAGACATTTGTTAGAAACTCAGAAACATTAGTAAACATAGGTATTTTATATAGCTTAAGTAGAATCTCATGATCAATCTTTTGTAAAAGTAGTGATATTGGCTCGAAATAATCTTTAACATTTGTTAACTGTACAGTATTTCTCAAAATTTGTGTAGGATCTTGAGAATTACCAATAAATACAACACCTGGACTATCAATTAACTTAGTTGTAGAATCTAGATCGACTCTTTGTAAATGTCTAGTTACTCCAGCAACAGCTCCAACCTTAACACAATATCCTCTTTTCAAAGAATTAATTAAGGATGATTTCCCAACATTAGGATAACCCATAATACCAATTGTAATGGATTTCTTTGCATTTTTATTACACCTTGAATAATTTTTAATTAATGACATTAATGCTGAAACACCAAAGGCAACAGATCCTGCTCTAATAAAATCATTGGATATTTTTAACCCACTATTTTTAGAATGATTTACTCCATGTTCTGTAGAAGTATTTAATGCTGATTTAAATGCCAAAGTTGGATGTTCTCTTCTTAAATAAGTCAACCACTCTTTGACAACATCTCCTGGTACCAAATCAATCTTACTTAAAACTAAGACTAATTTTTTACCTTGTGCAACAATTGATCTTTCTAACTCAATATTTCTAAATCCCAATGGATCTCTGGCATCCAAAATCTCCAATATTACATCTGACTCGTCAATTAACTTCCTTAAATCTCTAAGAAAAGCTTTTCTAGATGAATCTGATGATGATGGATCACCCAAAGTCTTCATATTAAGTTCTTCCAATTCTGATTTGGATGCTTCAAAAGCATTTTGGCGACTAAGTGCATTTTCTACAAAATCAGATAAATTTGTTGGTAATTTAGATACAGTAGAATTTTGTTCCTCACTTATATCCACCATAGATTCAGTCCTTTTCTTTTCTCTAATTAATAGTTTTTTTTCTTCCTTTTCCTGTTTCATTCTTTCCTTCAAATCGTTCATTTCATTCAACATTTGTTCTTTAAATGGCCACAAATTTGGTATATTTAATTCTTTAGTTTTCCCTTTCTTGCCCTTAATAAATGATGACTTCCTTGCTATCTTTTTCATTTTCTTTTTATGCTGGGAAACTCTTTTTTCTATTTTATATTTCCTCCCCAGAGGCATTCTCTTACTTGTGCTTTTCTTTATCTTCATTTCTGTTTATATCAATAACTTATCGCCTTAAACTAGTAATTAAGTTCGAGTACTTTCTTAAGCTATCATATATATTAAAATTACAAATATTTGTTTTTTGTATAAATTAATATATTTATATCCGTTTAATTCTTATTATATGTAACAATTCTTTCAGTGATTACTTAGTAGCTTACTTAAAAGCAAACCCAAGAAAAATATAGAAGAAACTATCTATAATATTTACAAATTGTTTAATATTTTTAATTTTGCTCTTTTTCTAGTTTTATTTTGACATTAACTATCCATTAAAAATCGTCTTAGCCCGCCTTTTGGAATTGTATTACTAATTACCGGTATGGGAATTATTTTATGTACATAACAAAAATATTTACTAAAAAATTATTAAATTTGCATGTGGACAAATAAGTAAATGAAAATATGGATAATTTAAATCAATTGAAAAAATATTTATTAATTTATTATTTTTGTAGACAATTGACTTAATAATAATTACAGGAACGTTAATATATTGAAATAAAAAATGAAAACTTATAATAAGTAGTAATCAAATAAGTTTTTGTGAAATAGTTTCCTGGAGTAATCCTGCATCTATTAATGTCGTGTTTGGGTCATATTTAATTTCTTTTGGAGGAAATCCAGAAACAAGCTGGTAATCTCCGTCAACGGGAGCACATTCCATAAAGATACAGTGCAAATCAGCAATAGTGTGATCATGATTTAATGTAACAACTTTCTTTTGACCATTATGAAATCTTAGTTGTATGTTAGTAGTTGGCTTGGTATTGTCAACAGTAATTTGAGCTTTAGAATCAATGTTAACTTCAAATGCTGAACTTTTTGTCTGACCAAGTGAATTTCCTGATCCTGAAAACATTTTCATTGGTTTCTTTGGTGGAACATATTCTTCGGAGCTACGATCATCTAGAGCAATATTAATTGTTTGGTTATTTTTAGATCTTTTCCTAAGTTCTTCTGGAGCTACTGAATTTTTTATATCTTTGACGAAAGCTTCATTTTCTGGCAAAGAAATATCTCTAAATTCCTCATTATCTATAATAAACCCATTCTTATACAGTACAACTTTTATAGCATTTTCTGGAATGCCTCCTCTTCCATTACTATTATATTCTCCAGGATTTTCAACTGCTAATCCACTTTATCTTTAGTGAATGTTACTTAATTTAAAAAAAAACACTACTCACCTTTTCTCACCACCAGTATAACTATTGGTGATTTTCTCATCATTGTTATTATTATTTAAATCAGAAAGTCCCCTATAATTATTAATTATTATATTGTTTTATTTCTAAATTACACATCTTATTCTTAATATAACATACCTAATTACTGGCATACTTCCAAATCTTTTTAAAAATATTAAATTATTTTTTCCTTTAAATTTCCAGCTTCTTTACTAATATTGCTTTCTATGTGTACAAATTAAATTGATTTATTTTATTGGAATTAATAAAATGTTTTCACCAGAAATATTTGGCAGGAGAAAATCAGATAAACCTTAATAAAACAAATTTTTATCAAAAATTAATGTTAACTTTCTCCCTCACCTTCTTCCCTCCCTATCTCCCCCATCTCTTTTCTGTTTATTTCCCTCTTATTATTGCATGCAAATAAACCAGAGTTTGGGCGGGCCATATAAAATAATTAATATGTTACTAAGAATAAAAGCAAAATTCATCTCCCTAAAAAACATAGCGTAAATAAACAAATGAATCAACAAGATCAAATATAAAGAGACAAAGAGTTAAGTCGAGATAACTTGAAATGAAATAGAACTATGGGTTAAGGTATTTCTATTAAATTAAGGAAATGTATCTAAGTCCTGAAATATTTAGACTGTAACCTTGTTGCTAGTTACAGCGAGGAAATCAGAGAATTGTTTGTATGGAGAAGGAGTGAATGAATATTCTTTCCATAAATCAGGTGTAAGGTAAGCATAAGTACTCTTCAATGCGGCAAAAATGGCCAACATAAAGTTTCCTCTGGTCTTAGTACATCCTCTGGATGAAGTAAAGCAATCCTTAACACCTGCAAATTGGAGCATTTTCTTTGTAGTTGGAGCACCAACGATAGCAGTACCTCTTGGGGCTGGTACTAAACGTACAAGTACTGAACCACATTTTCCACTAACCTTCATTGGAACTGTATGTGGCTCACCAATTTTGTTACCCCAGTAACCTCTACGTACCGGTACTAATGATAGCTTAGCGGCAATAATTCCACCTCTAATAGCAGTAGCAACCTCTTTTGCGCATTTTACTCCAAGTCCAATATGTCCATTAAAGTCTCCAACAGCAACGAAAGCCTTGTAACGAGTTCTTTGTCCTGCACGTGTTTGTTTCTGAACTGGCATAATTTTCATAACTTCTTCAGATAATTGAGAGCTACCTGAGAAGAAATAATCAACAATTTGGTGTTCTTTGATTGGTAGTGAATGAAGATAAATTTCCTCAATAGAATTGATCTTTCCATCACGGACCAAACGACCCAATTTTGTTACTGGTACCCAACTTTTGAGTTCATCTTCAGCTGGAGATGCACGACTTCTTCCACGTGGACCTTTACCACGTCCACCTCTATCGCCACCTCTCGATCCAAAACCTTTTCCAAAACCACCTCTTTCTGTAGCTGAGTATTATTAAATAAAAGAATTCAAGTTAATTAATATTTTTTACAAAGAATTGTTTAGATAGACAAAATCAATGTTTCTTTTACTAAAAAAACACTTTATGAGTTTATAAAACCGTGAATCCATTATCTCGTCTATCTACTACATATTAAACATACCTGACATATTTCTATACTCTTTTATATATTATTAAAAACTTTCCCTGGATATATCACTTTGAAAATACACTCCTGTAATAAAATCTACTCAAAATTTTTCGTAATGAATAAATCTCAAATTTTTTCTCCAAGAGTTTAAAATTACTATAATTATTGGTAATTTATTTCTTGTTTTTTTTTCTGTATATATATAAATTATTAATAAATTATAAATTTATTTGACTTTTTACTCTAATGCTATATATAAATAATTTTAAATTAATTACCCGCAAATTTTAAATATATTTTAATATAATCAATTTATACACTTCCAAGTCAATAAATACTATTATTAGCTTAAATTTATATTCAAGCTTTTTATTTTAATTTTTACTTTTGACTTTAATTCACTATTTTCATTAAACTATTACGTCTCAATTATTTTTGATTATTTACTCTAGTTCTTTTAGAAAAATATTATTATATTTTTTTTATGTACTCATCTTTTCCTTTCAATTTTAATTCTGTCTCAAACACTATAAATTTAATATCGCGCACGTCGTGTCTTTCAGGCGGGCAACATGTTGATTACTTATAGGTATCGAAATGTTCATCTTAAATTCATTTTTTTTTTTTTTAATGTTGAAAAAATAAATCAAAGAAACGCAGGAGCATATTAAATCATATAGATAGAATTATTATATTCGAAGTATTTTAAAAGATTTAGGATAGTTTGTGAAATCTATCCAAAATAGATCTTCATTAATGTTTAAAAATGTATTTAAGATGCATGTATGCATGCATGTAAATATACACGTATATATATTTTTTTTGAAAAAAATAAAGTAAATTAATTTATTTAAAGAATTATTATGTATATAATTAACAACACCTACTTGAATAAAACACTTAGTGATTTAGAAATATGATCAAAACCTAATGAATTATCTGTATCTCCCTTAATAAACTTAAAGAACTGTTCCTTATTTATTTGCTGGTTTTCTCTCTGTTTTAGAAGCCTGATCTTTGTTTGTTGATCGGAAGAGCATATTGGACACTGATCTTGTTGTAATAAGCAATATCTATGAAATGAATGATCACATAAGAAGTGAATTATTGGTAATTCTAAAGGTAAATGGCATTGATTACACCTTGAAGTATTTAATAACTTAGGCATTTGCTTTAAATCTTTTATTTCCTTCTTCATTCTATTAATCTCACTGATATCATTCAATGAATTCCTACTATTTTCTGAAAGATTCTCGTTATTATAATCTGAAAATAATGCTAGAATTGGTTTAATAATCTGGAATGTTAGTGAATTATAATTTTCAACCGATGAACTATTGTTATTTACCAAGTACTTTGACAAAATCTCTAAAATAGATAGTGGAGATATTAATTTTAATGAATGAACGTTTTCCAAAATCACTTTAAGATATTCAATTAATTCACAATTATCCTTTTTATTTGTACTCTCTGATAATTTCTTTATGATAAGGCATAATGCTTCCTGCCATATAAATGGGTCCTTGTTACCAAATAACTTACAAAATTCTATAAGATCTTGGATTTCTCCTTTTTTAATTAATTCTGTAATTGCAAATTGATGTAAATTACAATGTTGTGAGATATAAAACACTCCCGAAATATATTCATAATATATACAAATACACAAAATTGAATGCCAATTCTCTGAATTATCTACTCTGATTAGTCTTTCTAGTATTAATTTAGCCCATATCTCAGATTTTGGACTCTGTCTTAAAGATACCTGTAGTATATGTATACATAATTCTACTGAAATTGTCTCAATATCTTCTAATTCTATTTGTGATTTATTCCCTTCCTTGGTTAATACATCCCAAGCCATTTCCAATAGTAAGTTATCATGATCTACAAATATTGGTAAAAATACATCTATTGGCATATTATGTTCTATTACCAAATTCTTAATAAATTTAGTTGTCTGTTTTTGAATCTTATTAATCAAAACTGGCCCATACTTTAATATTAATGACAATTTTTGTGGTTCGTCCAAGTTAATATCTTCCAAATATTCTAATGCTTCAGTTGGAGATCTTCTATCTTCTAATTGGATCTGCATATATTTATCATGAAATTGAAACATCTCTGCAATCTTCCCTGCTATTTCAAATTTATTATAGCTTCTACACATATCTATGGCAGTTTCCACTTCAAAATTATCAATTTCTTCGTTTAAATTTCGATTTTGAAGAAAATCCATAATATCCTCCAATCTATCTAACTGTGCAAATAATCTATATAGCAAAGTTACATGGTCCTTCCCAATAGTAAATCTAGACTCTTCATTATTTGTTATATTAATAACACCCTTGCTATATTCTTTACTTCTAGATATTAACACACACTCTTTTAGATACGTAATTGCCTCATCTAGTCTATTAGCTTGGAGAAAATTGTGTATAACATGGCTAGTATCACCAGAAAAACTATCTAAACAATTGATATAACAGTTTAAAGCTCGAGAGTAGTCTTTTCTTATATTACATAACCAGTCACCATATGCTCTTTGAATCTGTGAATATATAGAGTTAGATACATTTTCATTCTTTGCTAAAATTAGAGCCCATTCATAAAGGTTCTTACTTATTAATATTTGAATTCTTTCAAATAAGTTTAGCTCTTCTAAGTGAAATAGTAGATTTGGTATGGTTATATTTGTATTTGTGATATATGAATTATTTGCACTGCTATTAGTAGTACTATTATGATTGTTATTAGAGGAAGAGCTAGATAGAACATTATTTTGAATTCCTTGTCTTCTTTCTATTATTGGATTATCAAGCATATTTTTCCTATTTGTATTTATTGAAGCTGAAGTTGAAAATACATTATTTCCAGAACATAATACAAATAACATATTAAGGCCTTTAAGAATATGTGAAACATTCTTAAATTCACCAGTATAACATATACATCTTAGCTCTGGGAAATAGTTACAAATAGTAACATCGCATAATGTAGTATTCAAACTTTCAATCTGTTCTCTAGAATTGTTTGAATAGTATTCTGATGAGATATTTAAAGGAGAACTGACCAAAACAAGGTAGTTTTTAAATGTTGAAAGTATGATTGGATTCCCATGATTTGTTGGAAGAGCAGAACAGTTACCATTTACTGGGTGGTAACAGAACAATCCTTCTTCTCTAAATACGACCAACACGTCAGATACTTGTGAGGCATCCTCAGTCCATGAACTTAGTATTGAACTACAATTCAGTCTTGCACCCCCCATTGTATCATTGTAAATTAACTTTGGAATTTTGGTGTTTACTCCAATCTCATAAGACAATATAGAATTCTTTGTAGATATCATTATATAATATTCTTCTTTTGTATTTGATGATATAAAATGAATTCCAGTACATGGCTCAGATAATTCAATAAAATGACTTGAATATGTATCTACCCCAAAAAAATCTCCACATAGTATGAAAACTCCAAAATCATCAACTGTTCCCAAACCAACAAATTGGTTATCACAGCATGCTTCAAATACTGTAATTCCTCTTTCTCCCAATTCTCTATGTATTGGAAGTTCCTGGTATTTGTCCAATCTAGAACTTAAAATATTTCCGTCCAAACAATCATAAAGTTTTAATTTCCACATGTTATTACTGTCCATTCCAATAGTTATTAGGGTATTTTGAGAATACCTTATATCAAAAACAGTTACTTCATATGCTTTCCAACTCTCAGTGATGCTCAATAACCCATCTCTAAGCCCAACCTCGTATATATAGCCATCTCCAGAACCAAACCAGAGCGAGTTCTCGTTTCCTGAACATGTAATAAATGATCCCAATCCTAACTTTTCAAAATCAAGAGTTGAACTAAAATAATTTTCTCCTTCAACAACTTTTTTTTCAAAAAAAGGAAAGTACCTAAAACTCTCCATAGAACACCAAAAATGTTTTCTTTTCTTTTTCACTCTTTTCTATCCTTTTCCTTTTTTCTATTTGTTTGTTTTAATTATTTCTTCCCACAATTAATTATGCACATTTTTGCCGCCATTTGTCCCCTCCACGTCATTTTTAACTAATTTAACAGGAATATTTAGGTATATAGTAGAGGTGCATGCAGAACAAAAATTGGGTAATAAATCAAGAATAAAAAAAAATGAGTAATTTTGCAAAAAAATTGGTCAAGTTTTTCCTTTAGTAATAATAAGATTTCTCAGTCTTTTTTAAGGAAACAAATTGATTTAAGAATATGTTCAAAATTAAGAGAGCTACTTAAAATATTCACAAGCTTCTAATATAAAAAATTTTGAACAACTAAGAAAATAAAAATTCTAGCATTTTTAATCTTATTTTGGTGTCAACTCGTGTAAACAATTTCTCATTACTTCTGTATTTACATTTTCAAATTCTAGGCTTGAGTATAGCTTTTTGGCAATAGGGGACTCCACGGTTAAGTCAATTCTACCACAATCAAACTTATTTTTTGCATCCTCAATAATTTGTTTACAAAGTAGTCTTCCAAGTCCTCTGTTTCTATAGTCAGGTGAAATTATTACATGCTCTATCCTGGAATCGTTTTTTCTTCCCAGATGAGGAATAATATAAAACCCAGCATATCCAACAATAAGGTTACTTTCAGTATCTACCAAGCAGTAAGGGTGATAAGAATTGTACCTAAATCTCTCTTCTACCTGCTCTTTACTCAAAATTTCGGTACACCTTGTCACACCACAAATCAAGTTTCTCAATTCAAAGTAATCGTCGATTGTGGCCTTTCTTACTTCAAAGGAAGAACTCATATTTAAAAAAAAAGCTTTTGCTTTATGTGATAATATGTCAATTTTTTTGAGTGTTTATTGTAATAAAATTATCATTATTTCATGCATTTCACATTATAATATCAAGTAAGGCGGGCTTTGCATTTTGCCTATTCAAAAAACTCAAGTAGCAGAGAATCGGAAACCACTTTTTTCCTCCAATAAGATTCATTAAAATTGTGAATACTGAACTTTTTAGAGAGAAATTTGTGCTTGAACATATATCGAAAAAATATTGGGTGAAAAGAAGATCTTGAAGTATCAGTTAAATACATTTTGTATTTAGGTAAGGGTCTATGGAATAAATGTTGAATACTGCTGACAAAATAAGAGCTAGGAATTCTGAATTCAAATCTCACAGAAGGAGCAAAACATTTCCGGCAATAAGTCATGCTTTTCATTCAAATATTTATCGTGGAAGAAATGTTGTAATAACTAATACAAGTACATTTAAGAAAAGTTTTACCTATTTATTATTATTGTCATTAATAGGGATAGTTACAGTAGACTTTATATTTAGAAGATTTGGAGCATTGACTTTATTTGATAATATTAAAAGTATTTCGTTAGATAAAAAACCTTTGGAAGGTGAATTCACATTTAAAAATGTGAATAATATATTTCATTCTTCAGATATTATGAAGGTGAAACGAATATCTCTTTCACAAAAGAATAATGGTGTTAGTGTGATAAGTATTAAACACATTTTAAAGAATTCAACAATTTCAGAATTAAACTCTGATTTAATTTTATATACAAGAGATGAGCAAAAAAATACAAGCCTTCAAAGAAGAATAATGAAAGATATAGAAAAGGGAGTAATAGATGATGTAGTTGGATTAATGGTATTATTATTGAAGCATAAAAGAATTTCATCAGAATCCCCTTTATATTCAATAATTAGAATTTTACCATCAGTAAAATGGTTTAAGAATAATGGAATATTTTCAATGAATAGAAAAGATTTTGATGTAGCATCATATGGAACAAGTATGGAGGGTATTTATGAATCTGTTGAGAAACATTGTAAATTAGCAACTTCTTATATTTATTCATCAATAATTAAACGTGAATTCGGAATTCCTCAGTCAGTAGATTACTTGAATGGCCCTCCAATAACTCAATATGATATACAATGGGCATATATGATAGTTAGATCTTATTCCATAGAAATAGGAGGTGGGCTTGCTTTTATTCCGTCATTAATATTTATAAGAAAAACTAATAAGGATTCAAATTTTGAGATAGTTTTTGATAAATATACAAGAAATCAAAATGGAAATAATAGTACAGAAATTTTTGAAGATGAAAGGTTTGGTAATAACACTGGTATAAGACAGGCAATTAGGTTAGTTTCAAAAAAAAATATACTTAAAGGGGAAGAGATACTTTATAAAGATGATAAAAGTTTAACGGATTCAGAAATGTTTATAAGTAGAGGACAGTGGTTACTAAATTCCCATAAAATGATTCTTCCAATAGTTTTTCCAGAAAACATTTTGATTAATAATAATCAAGAGTCTTTTGATAATCATCAAAAGTTATCTATCAAGCATTTATATTCAAATAGTACTTTGTCATCTGATATATCAATTAATAATAATATAACAAACATATTACTGAGAAAGTTTGATTGCTCATTAGATACTATACACAACTTTTATTTCGAAGAGAATAATGCTATAAATAGCAAGTTTACATTTTGTTTAAAATTGTTATCATACATTAAACACTGTTCAGAAATACATAATTTGTTAAATATTGATCCATATCAAATTTTAAAACCATTGGAAAGAAAGATTGAGATAGATGCAGCTTCCATAGGTATTTCAATAATACAGAATAAGATAGACAAATTAAGATCATCGGCAGCTAATATAATAAGTCATTTTGGACATAAAAGCATACATCAACTTCCTATAATTAAAGTTAGAGAAGCCGAGATGATTATTCTTAGAAATATAATTAAAAATCTACATAATTGGTATTATATAGTTAGTGATATTGATACTTATGAATCATACTATTATTATTTGTTACAAAATTAGTTAATTATCATTCACTTAAGTGACTAAAAACATATATAAATTAATATTTTTTCTACTTAACTCTTTTAATAATATTTATGTGGATAAAATAATCATTACGTGTCATAATATTTTGTTTGTGGAAATGCATGCAACTTTAGCAATAATACATGTAATACCGGTATGTGTGTGTTGGTTTTTTGTAGTTAGGAAAAAAATTAACAAATAATATTATTATCATAATAGAAAAATAATAAAATTAAATGTCAAATTAAGATTTTAGCAAAAGTAATGTATTATATAGTTGGCAAAATAATGAATGAGTAATATTAAAATCAATATCATATTCAAAATAGTGTTTAATGCCGTTCCAGAATTTGGATAATGATTTTTCACAAGAATCAGGATTATCAATTATAATAAAGTTATTATTTTTTATTATGAAAATAATTTCAATGAGAATACCGTGAAGAATTTGAGAAAACCAAAATGAAATAGGTTTGTTGAAAATTATTTTTGGATTATCGAGATCAAAATTTTTGAGGATACAGTAATTGCTGGACCACTTCGCAAAAATTTGTGATTTTTTAAAGTCTTTAATTGGAAACTGGAATTCAGAAATAGTTGATTTTCTAATATGATTTGAATATTGAAATTGTGGTTGGAATAAAACACTAAAAAATTTGAATAACTTTAATATATTAAAATGCATCAAGTCGAAAAATTCGCTAATATGGATTTTTTCACTATTTTTAAAGTCAATTTGATCATAAACTTCCTGTATTATTGCATATATATTCCAAATTACGAAGATGTTTAGAAATAAGATTTCAAATCGATTGTACAATATTTTAACAATCTGTATAGTGGCATCATCTTCATAAAAATTATTATTATTATTATTATTAAGGTTTTTTGGTGACTCATATTTGACTTTATTAGAATTAAATAAGTCAAATAATCTGAAATTGTCAGTCAAGTTCTTTATTTTAATTTTATTATTATTATCAAGATTATCATTATAAAAGCAATCGTTAAAGTATGAAATACATGAAAAAAGTGAATTATCCCTTAAATATCTTATCATTATAATAATAGATAAAAAGTAAATGGCTTTCTGTTTATAATTAACCAGTGAAAATTTTTCAATAATCCAATTTTGGCTGTTTGAATCAAGAATATTACTGCCATTCAGACTATAAGAAAGTTCGAAGTGCATCTTTTCCATCATTTGTTTAAAATTTTCAATTGAATTAAAACCAAAATCACTTTCATTAATATTCTTAAAGAATATTGTGTTAATATGTAATATTGAATTTGAGATTATTAATTGAAAGATATCTTTAATAACTTTTCTAATGAGATTTTCACAAACTTCAAAGTCGATTTCAATCAATTCTTTGTAATTTTTAATAATATTAAATAATTCATCATTGATCAATTTATTGAATATGTGTTTATTAATTTCAATAAATAAAATTTCAATGTCAGAGTTCTGTAAAGCAATCACAAAATCAAAGAGATCATTCCATATTTCTTTAGTATTCAAGTCCAAATTTTCAATTTTGAGAAAATCACTTAAAATGGATTTTTTCCACTCGATGCATTTTCTTTTAATTGCATTGTCATCACTATTACAATATTCATCACCCATATCGCCATCCTCACTTTCGAAGTTTTGTTCAGTATTGACTATAATATATTTATAATTTCCAGAAGAGAAAGTTGGATGTTTTTGAAAGTTAGTTAATGATAATGTTCCAACAAGCTCCTTAATTGATTGATTCAGATATTCAAATCCTTGTAAGATTGGTTTAAAATTAAGCTCAAATTTTGGATTCTTTTTTTCATAATTTAAAATGTGTCCAAGTAATTCAATAATTTTTATGAATGAAACTTCAAACAAGTTTTCTAAAATAGATGAAGGTATTAATGGATCAATTTTATTCTTATTTAATTCTGATATAATTAAGTTAAGAGGAATAAATATTTCTTGATATGATTGTTTACAAGTATTTGAAAATATTACCAACTTGTCGTTAATTTGAGTATCTTCTAAATTTTCAAGCTGTTTAACAACAATTTCATTAACAATATCTTGAAATAAATTATTAACATTTAAAATCAAATCATTGGTGAAATCTATTTGTCCATTATTTAATAAAATATATGATTTAATAATATTACTAATGCTTGGCAATATTGAATCCTTATTAATATTCACAAGTATTTGTTTTTTTAAAATATTTATTGTTTTTTCAAAAATTTTATGGCTATTTTTCAATATTTCTTGAAATTCCATTTTAAAATGATCATCATTAGAAAGCATTTCAAGCGATGTCTTCCATTTATTATAAATATGGATTAATAATTCATATTCTTGTTTAGAGAAGTAATCCTCAAGAATTAAATCAAATTTTTTCAATTCAGACATTACGAGAATTAACTTATATTGAGTCAAATATTTTTCAAGGTTTTCATTATTTTCAATGGTGAAAATATGACTTTTTATTTCTTGAAATTTATCGTTAACAAGATTTTTATTATTTTCGATATCTTTTATCATTTGATTTGGATTTAAACATGAATGATCATTACTATTATCATTTTCACTACTAAAAATGCTTTTATCAAGAAGATTTGAAATAGATTGGAGCTTTTTATAATTGGAATGAATAAACTTTTGCATTTCAATTTGGCATTCTTGGATCACTTTATTTAATTCTTTTTTTATCAAAAACAAATCTTTAATTGTTTTTGTTTTTAAGATACTATTAAAAACCTCATCAATATCAATATCATTCTGGGAAAAGTCTATATTTAATATACGACCATCTTCAATTGTGTTACAACCAGCAGCATTATTAAGATTAATTAATTCATTTTCATTAATTAATATTTCATTTCCATAATATGCTTGAAGCTCATCTCTAATGTTCTCTCCACGGTCTTTCATTTAATTTCTGGATATCATATACCCAGTTATTCGTCTGAGAATATATTATTGGGAGTCAAGAATATTTATTTGTATTTAAAAAAAAAACAAAATGGTTTGGCGCAAAATACAGTAACGAATTAAAAATTATTAAAAAAAAAAAAAGAAGAAAAGAACAACAATTAGAGATGTTTATAAAAGACTAAAAATAGTGTAATTTAAAATGAAAAATAACATTTAAAGTTTTCTCATGGAGTTTATTTGCTAAGCTTGTATTTAGAAATATATGATATTTTTAAAACTATTATAATAAATTGTTCAATAAAGAAATGGTTGGTTATCATAATAACAATAAATAAAAATTTATCAATATAATTCCTAAGATATAATGAATTATTAACACATTTCTGAAAAAAAAAATTTCATTTTATTTTACGTTAAATTTTGACATAACCCTCGTAAGAATGCAGAAATTCAAGAAAAAATCAAAAAAATAAATTTAAAACAAGGCGCCAAAATTTTAGATCTCTAGAATATATTTAACTGGAATAAAAAAATTTGAGGTTGGAAAAAAAATAATAATAATAATAATAAACTAAGAATTAATTATTGAAGGTTAAGTAATATATCAGAAACTAGACAAACTATCGATTAATATAAAATTTGAGGTTATTTTCAGGGTATCAACTAATTAATAATTTGAAGGAAGCAAGTCCGAAATTACATTATTAGTGTAAGAGGAGATATTCCCAAAACGAAGGTTGGGAAAATGGGGGAAACATTGCTATTGCTTGTATTATCATTTTGTTTTCTGATATTGAATTTGAATTTGAATTTATCATTTATTAATGGAAATAACTTTGGAAATGGTTTAAAGTTGGTAAAATGTGATTCAAATTTTTACATGAATAAAGATATTAATTCAGAAAGCATTGACCTTGGATTAGAATTATTGAAAGAAACAATAGGAACAACAAAAAATGATTCCAAAAAGGTAATTGGTTCAGAAAGTGTTAATAATCATAAAGAATTATCAGTAAAGAGCACATTAACTGAATCAGAAAATATTGATGAATCAGAAAAAGATACCCATAATAGTTCTGGCAACAAGAATTGCGAAAAAGATGATTCATTTCCATCGGGAGAATCTAGTTCTAAAGAAGGATTTCTTTCTCAGAGTTTAGGTCCTACTTTTGGCCATATGAATGATGATTCTGAAATAGATTCAGCAACTGCAGACAAGGTTATTAAAAATAAGATAAAAAATATTAAAAATTTTGACAATTTTAGTAGAGGAACTGAGGAGGATGACGATGATGATGATGATGATGATAATGATGATAGTGATGAATATAAATTTAATCAGCAAAGAAACAATTTATCAACTAACAATAATAATGCAAAAACGGTCAATAACGGCCCAAAACTAATATATAATAATTTAAATGAACCAAATATAAAATCAAATAATTTGGATAATATGAATAAAAATGTCAACGATAGAAACAACTCCCCTACTTTTTATTATCCAGGTGGTAATGGAATATCTAGACCTGACGTTTATAACTTACCATTAGGTGGAGTTTCAGTATTATCTAAAAATCAGAATGTAAATCATCCAAGACCTACAATGAAAATAAACAATATTCAACAACCTGTAACTACTAATAGAAATATTGGTTTTGTTAATCAAGGATTATCTCCAACAAACCAAAATCAAATTAGATTACAAGTAGTACCAAAATCTCAACCACAACAACAACAACAAAAACAA
>NW_021639823.1:0-53031 GCF_001865345.1 Cryptosporidium ubiquitum | reverse complement strand
AACAAAAACAACAAATTAGACTACAAGTTGTACCGAAGTCTCAACCAAGCATTAGGAAATTTATTCAAGTTAATGATAAAAGCGACAGTAGATCTAACTTAGAAGTTAGAATACCCATCGATATTTCAAATATTAAATCATTAAGAAGAAACGAACCATTCCAATTAAGTAATCATCCATTATCAAGATATGGGCCAAATGTGAGGCGAAAAATATCAGGAAGAAGGATCATTCCTGTTTATATTCAAAGAAGAACTCCTGAAAAAAGTTCTAGTATGTCGCTTGAATCTGATATTATTCCAAAGGAGAGATTCAAGATACGTATTCAAAACAAAGATGAAGAAGTTAGAACTAAGAGAACTGGGAGTGAAGAAGAAGAAGATGATGATGATGATGGTGATGATGATGATGGTGATGATGATGAAGATGATGATTACATTGAATTAGTTAGGATTAATAAGGATTCTAAACGAAATAATAAAAAAGAAAATGTTAAGTATACTAGTCGAGATGTCATCCTTGAACCTAAATATATACATCCAAGCCAATTAAAAAATGGGTACGAATTTTCCCGCATGCAAGGCCAATATTATCCACATGGAAATAATAATATTAATATGGTAAATCGGAAACCACAATATGGTATACCAATGTTCCCAATGGCGCCAAATGCTGGTGGATTACAGAATAGTCAGCAGATGATGATGAATCATAATAAAGAAAATGGCGATATGGGAGAATTTCAAAATAATTCAATTAATAATTTTAGAGATTCTCAACCTTGGTACCTTCAGTCAGCATTTATATTTTCATTTATTGGTATAATATTTCTATTAATTATTGGTGCAATTGCAATATACTATATTGCAGCTTAAACAAGAAAATTTATAATAGGTTATTCTTACTATTTTTGGCAATAAGAATAGTGGTAGTAATAATAAACAAAAAGTACCGATATTATTCAAAAATTGTAAAGGTTTAAGGAGTTTGAGAGAGAGGATAAATCTCTCAATCTAAAAAAGAAGAAAAAAAAAAAAAAGCTAGAAATTTTAAGGTAATGAAATAAATGTTTATTAATTATTTTATTAAATCTATTTTCCTATTATTAATTTTAAGGAGTAAAATTATAATAATTAGACAGACTTAGAGAAAAAAACACAATTAAAATAATAATAAGAAATAAATTAATGTTAAAGGTTTTTTAGTTATATATTAATAAGCAAAAAAAAAATAAAAAAATAGTTTTATAAGTTCAGTACTAATGTTTTTACTTTGTTTATTGAAATTTTTGAATACAAAAAGGAGTAGAAAAAAACTTATAGATAGAATTAAATATTAATAAATTGATAAAGTAATAGTTTGTGGCATTAATTAAAATTTTCATATAGAAATGGAATCTAATTGGCAAAGAAAATTGGGTTGATTTTCCTTTATAGGTATTTCATTATTAGGGAATTTTGGGTTATTATGTTCAACTAATATAGACAATAGAGATTTAGTCTCATTATATTTAGATTCTAATTCCGAGTTACTCTTTTCTAAATGTTTGATTCTTTCATGTAATTCCTTAAGTTTAGATTTTGCAACAATTAAGGTTTTGTTTACCTCTTCATAATAAATTTCTGATTTATATTTGTACTCTTCGTGTTCTTGAATAGTTTTTCTTAGCTGATGATTTTCCTCTTGAAGCTGTTCAACCTGAATTGTATACTTTTCTTCAAGCAGTCTTTGGCTATTAATATTTGATTTACTGATCATGTAAATTTCATTTTTTAGTTTGTTAATCTCACCTCTATAATTATCACAATCCTGGCAATCCTTGGACATTTCTAAATTATCTATTTATATTTAATATTATATATAATATATAAAATATAATATATATTATGTTTTATTTGCTATACTTATAATATTTACTTTTATTATTCAAGGATATCTTGGCTTAATAGTTAAATTGTCAAATTTCTCCATTTCACTAAGTATTCTGGCTAGTAATGCCAAGTACTCAATGTATAAAATGAAAGATTTTGATTAAATCATAAAAATAGATTTTGGTCTTGGCTTTAAAAATGTCATTCACTTTTTTTTTGTCAGCCCCTCATTCCCGTCGCCCTTTAAATTGGCGCCAAATACCAGCATGCATTACGTGTAAAAAATGACCAAATAATAAAAATAAGAGAAAAAATTCGTTCAAAGTTGAGTTTAACTATAATAAATAAAATATTTACAAAGAAAAGAAAAAGTTATATTATCATAAGCTAGATAAATTGCTTCAAATTCATTAAGAATTACTATATTACTTACCAGTGGGATTAATGTTAAAATTAGGCTTTCCCTGATAAAGATTTACCTCATCCCTGCCATTCAAAAGTCTCAGGAGGAACCATCTCTTCAAATTTTCCATCATCATTGTCAAACATCTTCTCATCGTCATTCTTTTCCTTCTTCTCATTTGATTCCTCTCCCTCCTTTCCAGTTTCTTTATTCTCTTCAAAAGTAGAAATAGTATCTTTGTTGGAATCTTGGCCAACAGTAAAAAGATACTCTTCCTGTTCTGATGGTTTATTATCCTTAAGTAAAATAAAGCCGGACTTTTGTAAAGGAAGGACTGGTAGATATCTTGAATCTGGAATATATTCCAAAAATTGCTCTTGAGATTTCAAAATTCTAAACGGATTGTTCAAAACAAAAGAGTTTGATTTCTTATCATTGCCCTTACTGTTTTCTGAGTCACCACCTTCCACGATCATCTCTACCTCTTCTTTCTCTGTCTTCTCCTCAATATTCATCTTAGTATCAACTTCATCTTCCAAAGTCTTACTGAGTTCAGTTTTAATCCTTTCTTCGTCATTCACCTGTTTTGAAGCAGATAATGGAGAAGATGAATCATTAATTTCCTTGGCGCCATTTCCTGTATCACCAACAATACTCTTTTGTTTTTTAGACTTCTTCTTAGAAGCTGTAGAAAGCACAGCAGTTACAACAACTTTCTTGTCCTCATTCTTGTCTAGAGAAAAAGATTTCGGATAATCAAATTTTTCTTTGGCAGAGTTGCACTGCATACTAAAGCTCTTTGGAACTCTGAGCTGATCATCTAACCCCACAATGTAAGTTGGAATGTACGACAAAGAAATACAATGTACTAAAGGAAACCAAAACCAAAATTGGAAAAACAAAGAAAATCCTGCTACTGATTGAGCACGTAAACTCTCTTCGTTTCTCGAAAATAAAGAAGCCTTAACATTTCTTCCTCCTGCATCCATTAAACCCAAACCCAAAATGGCGCCAAACCTGGTGGCAATGTGTTCATGTTTGTCTGTTGCTGTCTTAATCATTTGTTGACGTATACATGTAAATTTATCATTAGAAGACTCATTTTGTTGCATTAAGAGAAGTCCAAGGCCAATATAGGCGGCTTGCCTGACAATATCAGTAGAGTCTGTTGTCATTGATTGGAGGATTGCTGTAATTTTCGGGGATTCCATACCACAACAAGTAATACCTAAAGTTAGGGCGGCAGCATACCTTACATGTGGATTATAACTATCGCATAAAAGAGAAAAGACTTGTGGAATTTGTTGTGTATTTCTGCACATAACCAGTCCTAATGCAAAGACTGCAGCTCTTTTATTGTCATCTGAAAGTTCTGAAACACTTGCATGCAGTAGTTTTTCCATGGCAAATTCATTCCCAGTTCCACAGTAAGCAAGTCCAAGAACGTGCATTGCTCCGTATCTAATAAAATGTTCACTATCTGAGTTAAGCTGTTGGAAAAGCTCATTTGCTTCTTCTCCACTCTGAGAAAACATTACGAACCCCAAAGCAACTGAACAAGCTCTAACGATTTTCTCATGTTGAGTATCTTTTGCATATGAAAGTAAATCTCCTATCGCTTTTTTTGACCCAGATCCAAACATTACAAGCCCAAGTCCATATGCTGCAGCTTCTCCAGCTACAGCATTATCCATATATAATACATTACGTAACTCATCATAAAGTTCTGTGTCACATGACCCAAAACCCATTATTCCTAATCCCAAACTCGCACCATGTTGTAAGACTTCATTTCTTTGGGGATTTCTTAATTTTTCTAAAAGGTACTCTTTTGCCTTAGGGTCCATGTAACTTGCATTAATTAGTCCAAGAGCAAAAAATGACCCACCTTCACTATACTGTCCTCCTAAAGCATTTCCTCCACTATTAGAATTAGTGCTGTTATTATTACTACTAGTGTTATTATTATTTCCACCATTAGGTAAGCAAGTAGAAAGAACTTTAAATGCTTCTTTAATGTGTCCCATGTGAATAATACCTAAGGAGGAAGCTGTTGAGAATCTTGACCAATGAGTAGCTCTTCCAAGCCATTCTAAATTATTTCTAAGAAACACATCACAAGTAGTACCAGCTTGCATTAATCCATGAGACATTACAATAGCAGTATGTGAGATTGCTGATCTCTGATCACAATTATTTTTAATGTGTTCCAATACACCAAGATCAGGTTGATTATTCAAATAAAGGAATTGTAGATTTAATTCTGAAACTGCTTCTCCTGTAAGAATACTTCTTATTTTGTTCAGTCTATCATTACTAATACTTTGGCCTTGGTTTTCAGATTTGCTATCCTTACATTCTTCTACTTCAGTTTTAGTTGAAACTCCAAGTAAATGAAAATCGATTTTACTGATAATATTATTCATTAAAGTGACATTTTCGTAGTCTTTTATTATAAAGGCAATTGAGTATGCTTTGGAAAAGTTGGTTAAATCATTAGATAGATTCATTAAAATGGTAAAGAGCTTTTCACTATCTCCAATTACACAAAGACATTCACAGTATGTTTTTAAACTTGGATTATCTTCAATATATGTTACTTTCTCTTCAATCAGCTTAATAAGTATTTTATAACTTTTAAAACGAAACTGATTTGAATCTAAGTGGCGAATCAAATTAAAACATTGATCACAAAATTGAGCTAAGTTATCATTATGGATACCTTCTAATGTTTGTTTCAATATCTTAACCAATAAATCACTTCTTCTAGCCTCAAGTGCAATTCCCATTGCATTTAAGAATCTTCCATTAGAGTTACTTCTTGAAATTAGATCAGATACTATCTCTTCTAATCTAGAATCTAATCCATTAACAGTAATAACAGTGGCATTTTTTAAGTAATGATCAATATCTATATCAGAATCAGAATGATCATTATTAGTATTGTTGTAATGAGCTTTACATACTTTAATAAACTCATCAATACATTTTACCACCATAGACTCTGAAAAGGAACTGCTATCTAATGGATCAAATAATCTGTAACTACTTAATAAATATTTCAAAGCTTCGTCATAATCTTCCATATGAAAGTATATCTTAGAAGCCAAAAGTGCCGCTTGCTCTCTACTTGGAAACATTTCATCCTCAAAACAGTTTTCTATTGAGGCTAAATACTCAGCCATCTCGAACCAGTGGCCATCTACTACTGTATTTAGTTCTCTTAATGCATATTCTCTCAATTCAATGGAATCTTCATCAAGTAGTAATGCATAACCTGAAACAGAGGTAAGTTTTCCTACTCCGTTTGATAAGACTGAGTCAGTCATTACTTGTGTCATGATTACTTATTTTTCAAAGTTTGATTAATACTTTAAATCTTACTTATTTGTTATTTATGTTTTTAACCTCAACTCTCTTTAACACATACAGCAGGTATACTAAACAAACCACTTAGCTGGTGTGTGTAATTTTAGTTTTTAATGTGTTACTTACTGATTAATTTGTTAGTTGTTAGAAATTAAACTAAAAAGGTTTACTTGAATTTGAGTGACTTGTTTTTACTTTTAATATAATATTATATTGTATGTATATAAATACCTTATCCTTATTTATACTATATTAATATAATAACTATATAAACATGAATACAAATACACAGTCTCAGTATGCCAAATATTTCAACCTTCTCATCACAATCCAATTAGAATAAGATCTACTTGTTTTTTTTTTTCTTATCCTATGTTATCTTTTTTCTCTTATTCTATCTAACTTTTTTCCCCACTTTATTTTTCTGTATGTATTATTAAAGTGTTTGTTTAATACGGGAGTTAGTTTCACTGCAAAAATAAACCCTTTGGTTTTTTTAATTTATACTTTTGTTCTCGAATTTATCTATTTCCCTTATTTTAATACTCACTTTTTACACCATGAGCTCTTTTACATAAATATATTTACATTATATTAATTTATATATTTGGTATACCCCTCTTTTTTGGCGCCAAACTGGCGGGAACAATTTACACATTAATTTAAGTATGTATTATTTAAAAGAATAACAAAAATAAAACAACAAGAAATAAAAAAAAAATAATAGATGACACAAAAACTATTAAAATAGAGGAAAAAAATGATAAATAAGTTAATTATTGTCAAATAAAATAGGTGAAAAAAAGAGAATTTTTGAATAGTTTTTAAGTTTGGAAGCTTACTATATATATTAAAAATATGATGGCTCTATTTCATACATAAATATTAAGAATAACAAAAATAGTCTAAAAAACTAGTTTTTCTTACTTCTCTTAGTTATTCCTTTTTCTCCTTTTTAATTTGCATATCTTTCCTTCATCTCAAATGTATTTTCATAATCTATAATTAATATTAAATAAAAAAGCATGTTGGCGCCAAGTGTGAATAATAATAAGTGGATGAAAAAAAAATTGAAAAATTAAGGGGAAAAAAATGCAGACAAATTATTAATATATATACATATACATATATATATATATATATATCTTCATTTCAAATACATATAAACATCAATTTATAAAATAAATACATACATTGTCAAAGAGAAAGTTGTTCATTTTTTTCATGATTAATTGTTTTTCTAACATACAATATTATACAATAAAATAATTTGTCAAGTATAAAAAAAAAAAGTAAACAAATAAATATATCCATAAATAAATGTTATCTTTCAATTAAGAAATTAAGTTTAATAGCTGCTAAAAATTTATAAGAGATTTATTTGTTTTTTCTGCCAACAAAAAGTCAAATTTGACAAAAACTTTAGTAAATAACAATTAATGAGAGAAATCTAACAGAAATGAGTCAAACTATATACAAAACTGACACAAATACATTAACTATTTTAAAAGTGGAGAATAAATGTAATATTCAACAAAACACAGAAAATGAAAGTAGACACATAAGTGAAAATTTGTTAGATAGAAAGGAATTAAGTGCAACTGAATATAATGAAGAAATTAATAAAGATTATAATATTAATCAGAATATTGACAAGACACACCGTAAATCTACAAATAATGTAACATGGGATGAGTCTGCTATAGATAACGAGATGATGAATAAAAAAAAGTCAAAAAAGTGTTGCATTTTTCACAAGAAGAGGAATTTTGGTGAATCTTCCAGTAGTGATAGTGATACTGATAGTGATAGTGACGATAATGGAGATGATCAAGATACCTACAACTGCAAAAATAAAAGAAATCAATGTAGTTGTGATACTTAATAAGTATAAAATATAAGATTTAATTAGATACAAGGCTAAAAATTGCTCTTTTTTTCTATTTTATTCCCTTCTTGCTAAAATATTAATTAATTATATTGTTCGGTTAATTAAAATTTAGTTAATCAGCTATTTTGAATAAATACTTTGGTATTTATTACAGGTATAGTTCTTAAGAAAATCTCTTAATATAAAAGAAAATTGCTTACAAGCAGAAAATGCCTCAGTCATTAATGATTCAATTACTTCAGTTTTAAGTTTTGTATTTAAATCAATAGTAACAGGAGATACCTCATTATCAGTACTATTTATAGCCATTAGCAAAGTACCTTTCAAACTTTCCATCTCAGATTGAGTTAAATCATAAAGAATTTGTTCTCCATACAATCCACAAGTAGCAGAAACTATTAAATCTTTCATGGAAATACCAGAAATAGCTAATGCAATTGATGTAGCATTAATAGCAGCAGATCTTATACTTCCATCCCCTTCCAATATCATAATATTTATAATAATTTGAGATTTTGAGTATTGATCACAAATTACAGAAGAAAAAGTTCTTGAAATTATTAATCCACTTTCTATACAAAATCGATCATTTTTTCCTCTCTTCCTTCTATCCTGACTACTAAATGGTGACACTCTAAAATTACAATTAATTTGAACTCCTGAATTACTATTTAAATTATTTATATTACCTGAAATAGGTATTGGACCTATAATAGATACTATCAATTTATTTTGCCCTTGCTCAAAATAAACATTCCCATCTACTCCTCTTTGAGTGCCTTCATTCACAATACATTTTATTCGTCTTATTTCTGTTAATTTTCTCCCATCTTGACGGATTCCATGCTTATTAACTATCTCATTCATTTCTCTCTATTTATTTTCCTATTCTTCATCAAATTCAATCTATATCCACCTTTTTCAATATTTCTTTCTACTCTTCAAAAAAAAAATTATCTTCATTTAAATTTTTTCTACTTTAGTTTTGCTATATTTATTTAAATATATAGTACCCGGTACCTTTTTTTTTACCCCCTCCCGGTACTATCTAAAATATTTTTTTACACAAACCTTATTTTTTGCATGATTTAGTCCATCATTTTCTAATTCATTATTTTTTTTGAAATTAATTGATTTTTTAATCAAGATATTTATTCTATTTTATTTACATATATATATTTATATTTATATGTAATAATGCAAATATTTATATATACCCAACTTAAAAAAGAAAAGATACCTCTTCAATATTACTCATTATTTTTAAAAACTTAATTAATCATTGTAATCATCCAATTATTTATTTAATAATAAAACATTATTCAGAATTCTACATCAAAGATATGAAATTTTTTAATTCTATTACATTATTCTTGCCAATATAATTTTGGAAAAAAAAAGAATAATGTTAGATATTCAAAAGTATAAAATATCCAGAGAAATGGATAATTTATATACAGATATTATTGAAGATTTTATTAATAAATATGATCATAAAATGGTACCTAGAATTGTTTCATTAATTGATATGGATGCTTTTTTTGCTCAAGTATATCATGTTGAATACAATATACCCAGAGATAAACCATTAGCTGTAATACATAATCATACAGTATTAGCAGTTAATTATCCATCCAGAGAAAAAGGAGTTAGTCGAAAAATGACTAAAGAAGAAATTTTATCAGTATGTCCTGAAATTATTATACCCCAAAATGCATTTTTGGATGTAAGAGGACAATATTTACAATTATTTGACGATGATTTAAACCAGTCTAATCAACACCACATAAAAAATCAAATTACTTACCAGAAATTATCATTAGATATATTTAGAAAGGCTTCCAGAATGATTTTTTCTAAATTAAAAAGTTATTTACCAACTTGTAATGCTCAAATTGCTTCAATTGATGAAATATTTTTTGATTTAACTGATATTATTAGAAAGATTTTTGATACAATTAAAGCTTATATATCTAATCATGATTATCATAATTTTACTTATTTTGATCAACTCAAATCTGAAATTTGTATTAATGAAATTAATACAAATTTATTATTAAATGATCATATTCATTTTGATAACTTTATTAAAGTCTTATTTCCTGAATTATTTGATGAACAAGTTCTATCTAATATATTAAACATTTTATATCCAGAAAATGATCATGAAATTAATAATTATAATGATATATCTAAATCCTATTCTATTTATTGTTATAAATTACCTATCAAAAATTTAACTTTCCAAGAAATGTGTCTAATACTTGCATCAATTCTTATATATAGAGCAAGAAAAAGATTAAAAGAAGAAACTACTTACACATGTAGTTCTGGTATTTTTTTAAATAAGATTTATTCTAAAATGGTCTCCTCATTAAAAAAACCTAATGGTCAAACTGTATTATTACATAGATGGTTTGAACCTTATATAAAAGATACTTATATACTTAAATTAAGATTTTTAGGTGGAAAATTAGGTAAATCTCTTATAGAAAAATTCCCAGAAATTAAAACTATTAAAGATTTACAAAAACTTACTCTTAAACAACTTATTCATCATTTTGGTGAAAGAAATGGATTATATTTATTTAATTCATCAAGAGGTATAGATGATGATCCTGTTGGTAATAATTTTGAAACTAGTAATAGTTTACAATCTTCCAAAATATTTCGAATACCTTTAAATAATTATAATCAAATAGAAAATTGGCTCAAAATTTTTTCTTGTGAAATATTTTATAGAAATCAAAGTAATTATCAGATTTCTAAAAGGAAGCCTACAAAGATTACTGTTAAAATAAAAATAAAAAATAATATAGTAAAAACTCGCACTGGAGATTTAATATATAATTCTGATATACCTAATAAAAATAATATTTTTGAATCAGCTAAAAATATTATTTTAAATAAATTTGGTTTAAATATATTTCCATGCAAATTTTTAGGTATTTCTATAAGTGGTTATATAAAATGTAATAAAAATGATGATAATTTTAAAATAGAATTTAAAACTTGCAATATTAATCAATTAAGTAATAATAAATCAATTATATTAAAAAATTCGAATTTTTCAAATATAGAAAATGAATACTTAAAGTTTGATAATGTTTTAATGGATGCAATAAATAATGAGATTTTTAAAGACAATGAAAATGAAAATATCTCATCTATACCCATAAAAGATGATTCAATAATAGAATCAAAATATATTTATAAAGATTGGCCATTTGTAATTGGGAAAGATTCTAATAAAAGAAAAGGTAAGAAAAATAGTTCAAGTAATAATCAGGTAAATATTCAATTAAGTTCCAGATCACCATGTAGATCAGTTAGATTAGTAAATAAGAAGAATGTAATTTCAAAGTTAACTCAGTATAAACAAACAAAGTTAAAATTTACATTACCTTAGATATAAATTTTGTCTTAAATACTTAATTTTTGACTATTAAGAACAAATTTAGAATATAAGATTTTTATTTAGTAAAAGAAAGGGTATCTATGATATTTTCTTTAAATAATTTAAGAATTCTGCTTCTTTTAAATAAGTATTTATAAGTTTAAAGAATCGAAAATTAGAAATAATATGTTTATCAAGACTAGTTTTCCTATTAGTAATTATAAGCTACCATATTCAGAAATAAATAAGGACCCGTCTAGTAGTGGATTGTTTGTCTTAAAGATGAACAGGAATTTTGAAAAGAGAATTAGCATAGAATCTTAAAGAAGAGTCCACAAAGATGTGATATAAGTCCATATCGATAAAAATGCCAATGATGATGACAAAAATAATGGTTAATAAATCCACTTGTTTCCATAACCTAGTTAGAGAATAACAATAGTAATAATAATAATAATAATAATAATAATAATAATAATAATAATAATAATAATAATAGTAATAATAATAATGGCAAATCCTGGTAGTCTTTATATATCTCAGAATTACCTTTTCTCTTTTACTAGATATATCATCATCATTAATCATCGTCATCATCATTAGTTACCATTCTTTTCTATATATAATATATATCACATGAATGTATATCTCTTTCTATATTTTTGATTCATTATATAAATTCCAATTCTTTAAAACAAACGAAATTGTTTACGAGCAGTACCAAAAATTTGGTTCTTCTCAACTTTCAAGACATTAAATCTTACAGTCTTTGATAATGGACGGCATTGACCCATTGTAATAATGTCTCCTTCCTTAACATCAAAACATGGTGAGCAGTGAACTGATACATTCTTGTGTCTCTTCTCAAATCTGTTGTACTTAGCAACATACTTAAGATAGTTTCTTCTTACAACAATAGTTCTCTTCATTTTCGTTGATATACACATACCTTTTAATATACGTCCTCTAATACTTACATTTCCTGTAAATGGACATTTTTTATCGATGTAAATACCATTCTTTGCCTCATTTGGTACTGAAAAACCTAAGCCTGGATCTCTAATGTATCTTGGAATCTTTGAAATTCCCTTCTTTGATAATAATCTCTTATCACCTAAGAAGACAGTTTCTTGCTTTTGGAAAGCTCTCTCAGTCTGAGCATCAATTGCTGTTGCTTGGTGAACTTTTGATGACATTTTGAATTAAAAGTACTAATGAGTTTTTAAAATGTTTTTTTTTTTATGGGGAAAAAATAATTTGAAAAGAACTTGTCTTGTTCTACTTTAAAGATGATAATATGATTTAAATAATATTGTTAGTTAATGAAATTAATATTTAATATTTGTTGATATTAAAATAATTTAATTGCTAATAAATAATTAGTATTTTGTTATTGATTATAATAGTGAATGTCTGGCCCCGCCACTTTTTTAATTGACAAAAATAAAGAATAATATTATTTACAGAGACGGGATAATTGAAATATAGTATATTTATTTAATTATGAATTGAAATATATTTTAAATTAATAAATTAAATATGTAAATTAATTTCTGTCTCATTTTACATTTATTAATGTTTATTTTAGTTAACAGTAGTAATGAAAAATAATGAATTTATATGAGACATTAGGCGGGAAAGTCAGTTTTAACAATGAAGTAATAATTTGTGTAATAAAAAATAATAATAAAAAAAAAAAATGTGTAAAGTTTCAATGTGAAATAGACATATATTATTTATTTAATTAAGGAATTAGAAAAGTAAGAATGGTAAAAATGACATATTTTGGAGTTTCTAACCGCACTAAATTAAGTTTTTTTCCTGGCTTGTAATACTAGAAAGCTTTAAAATTAGAACAAGTTATTTTGCAATGATTGAGTAATTAAAGTATAGTGGGTTTTTTTTTTTGTTATGATTATTAGTGGGCACTAGTAATATTAGTACTAGTAATCATTAACTGCAGTTGTTTTTACTATTATTAATGTAATGTACAAAAATGACTAGCCGATTTTAATTACAAATACTTGTTTTATTGTTATTTATATACCTTTGTAGTTTTTGTTGTATATACATAGTATGAGCATGGGCATTGTGAGGACCAAATTGTCATATTCTCCACTAAAGAGTTCCAAAAGAGTTATTAAAATGGACATTTGAAGTCTTAGTAAATAATTAGTACCTAAAACGAAAGTTGTCAGGAATGACGTTATGAATATTGCTAATGAACCATAGATCTGTGAAAAAGAGACAGATTTTGTTTGAATATTTTAAAAATGATTTTTAGTAATTTTACATTAGTTAAAGTTATTTAGCTTAAAAGTAAAAAGAAGTGATTGAGGTAAACATACTGTTTTTGATTTATATAACTTTGGTTGGGGAATCATATTTCCAACTATTGCTCCAATTGGGTCTGCATATATTGTTGGTGCAAAGTAACTAAAATCTAAATTTAAAGTTGACCAAACACAAACAAGTAAACCAAAAAACAAAATACCTTTGTCTTTTGGTCTAGCAAACTTTAATTTCAGTAAATCTGGAAATAACCAAACTAGAGCCATCATTAAAATAGCTATTGTGATTTTTAACATACGGTACTCATATGTGTTTGGTGTTAATATAGCATATGTCCCTGCAAACATATGAACCAGTTTCCTACCAATTAAATTAGATTATTTTGAATAATATAGTTGGTGAAATTTCTTTTTTTTTATTATTATTATTATTAAAAAAAAAGAATGAGAAGAAAACATGTCATGGATAATAATCATATATATTATAAATGTGGAGATAAAAATAAAAATCAATAAGGAAGATTTTAAATGAATATGTGGTGAAAAGGATGAAGTTTTTTAATCTGAATGGAGGGAAAAAATGTTTATAAATAATATGGAAATATATATTAATTCCACAATTAATACCAATACCGGTTTCTTTTTGTCATTATTTAATAATAATTACCGACTCAAAATAACGGTATATAAATAAGTAAAATGTCATCTTAATTTTCATCCATCTACTTTTATTCACTCACTTCCATTACTGATTAAAATCTCATATTTTAAACATGATTATCATTGTACATATTTTCTCCATGTTGAAGCAATTTACCTTGTATGCATTATAGAAAAGTAATTAGTATACTGCAGAAATAGTATTACAGAGATAAAGAAAAGTACAAGTATATAAAACTCTGGATACATTTTTTCTTAGTAAAAATATATATTCGAAATTCATTAAAATAATTAATACCAATACTTTTCTTATTTCATCCCCACCTTAACCTTAGTTATTTAATTTTTATGCAGTTTATAATATAAAATTTAATATTAATATTATAGAGGTTGGCGCGTAAATAATTTCTAATTATAAATAAATTTTTATTACGTGTAAATATTAAGTCAAATATTACATAAAGGAATTTAATGCAATAAATTCTTCCATTTTTCCTTATAATTAAACACATATACTTATAGGTATATCTACTAATATTTATTTAAATATTTGAGTACTTCAATTAGTAGAAAGTCTTATTATAAAATTGGAATTGTTTTTTTTAATAAGTTAAAACATTAAATCAAATAAAGAGAGTAATACTTTATTTTTGATAAAAATTATAAACATGGGAGAGAATATAAATAGAGCTCAAGTTTTGTGGTTAATTAGGAATTATTTGTTTGGTTTAGAAGCAAACAAAGCAGTCAAATACATTGATAAATATTTTCCAGAAATAAATAATTTAGACAAAAAAAGCACTAAAAAACTTAAAAAGTTACCTGATTTACATGAAATTTTGAGACAGTTTTATAAATTTAATGAGGAAAAGATAGTTGAAAAAAAAAATACTTTGAATGATTTACAATTGAATCAATCTAAAGAGCAAATCACTATTGAATCATCTATTCAGGGTAATTTAAATATAAACAATAGTGCTACTCAAGTTAATACTAATAAGAAAAGCAAAAAAAGAAAATCTTCAGAAATAGTACAGAAAAAAAGTATAAGTGAAGAAACAAACCCTACTACTGAAGATGAAATAGGGAATAATGAAAATCAATTATCCACCTTTAATCCAGATTATTCAACTTGTGCATCTATTCAAAATAGATTCAAAAGAATTGATGAGAACAAGTACAAAGACAAACTTTCAGACGAAAGATTGAATGACAATTCATATTGGAACATGAAGAAGTACAGCAATAATTCTGACGACTTTGCCTCGAAAGCTGCGTTTGAACTTGGACAAGTAAGAGGAAAAGGATTCAGACAAGAAAAAGCTAAGAAAAAAAGATGCTCATGGAAAGGAAATGGTACTATTTCTACTGGCGTTAGCTCAATTCAATTTAGTGATTCAGATTAGTTTAAATTTAATTGTTTTATATTTCAGCTGAACCCTTTTTTATTGTTATTTTAGTTTAAGTAAATACATTATTCTTTCATTTGAAATATTTAATTTTATTATTAGTTAGGCGGGTTTACTAACAACTAATTGCGATTTTGGCGGTAATATGATTATTTATTTATAACTGTTTTTTTACGATCTTTTTTTTTTTTTAATTTTTGCATTGCATTTTGAAATAATTTCCTATAACAAAGAAAAAATAAAAGACAAAATTTAAAGAAAGAAAAACATTTTCTGAACCCAATCCATGTGGTTTAGGTTTCTATTTACAATATAAAATTGGTTTCACTAATTTTCTTTAAGGAAACATTCCCACAATATTGTTTTTTATTTCAATATATTGAAAATAAATAAAATTAAGTGGAATAAGAAGGGACATAAAATAAAGAGTGCAGAAATTTAAAGAGGTTTAGTAGGTGATCACTCTATTCATCAAATTTGTAATATAAAATTAATAAAGGGGGGGGAAAAAAAGATTAGTAAAATAATAATCAACGATGAATAAGATGGAAATGACAGATCAAAGAGCTTCATTTTACTCCTCTAACAATGGAAGCAGAAACAGATACCTAAAATTTGATGATGAAAGATTTGGTAATAGAAATGTATCAGGAAATATTAATAATTCAGCTCAGGTAAGTTTTAATATATAATATTTTGTAAATTATTTATTCAAACATAAATTCGGTATTTTTAGTCTATTTTAGAGGAACAAAATGACCAATACATGATAGACTTGGAGGCAAAAGTTCAGGATTTGAAGTATATTAGTAATTCAATGAGACAACAAGTAAAAGAAAGTAATGATATACTTTCAAGCTTATCTGAAGAAATGGGTTCATTTGGAATTTTGCTAAAAGGTACAATTAATAAAATCAAAACAATCGGAGGAACAAGTAGCTGGAAACATATTTGGATTATGACATTTTTCATATTTCTTGTTTTCTTGTTTATGTATATTTTATTTAAAAGAAACTAGAGTTTTTTTCATTATATCATATTATAATCATTAAATTATTATAGAAAATTACAATAATTTTAAATTAAAATTAAAAAGTGACACTGATATACACTAAAACCCTTGTTTCACCTCATTTTTATTATTTATATGTTTATTATTTTATTATTTAAAAAACATGTTTTATTGTAAAAACAGTTCTTAAACGAAAAAAGGAGCCACCCGCTCCCGTAAGGGGGTGATCCGGGATTCGAACCCGGGACCTCTCGCACCCTAAGCGAGAATCATACCCCTAGACTAATCACCCAGCTTTAACTCTGTATGTTCATAAATAGGCAACATGTTAAAAATGAAAATAAGGTTTTTCTTTCAAATTAAGGAATCATTTACAACTTTTTCTTTGTAAAGTATGGATTTTTAATACAAGAAATAGATAAGTATTGAAAAGGCAACTAACTATTCTACTGAATATATATTTTTAATAAAGAGTAAGTAATTTTTGCTATAGAAAACGGTTTAGCAGTATAATAAGATTTCAAATAAACAATTAAAATTAATATATAATTAAAAAATAATAAAATATTACTAAAATTTAAAAACCAAATTTCTAAATATACATTTGACTAAACTTAATTCTCTTTCATTTAAACAATATAAATAATTATACAATTGAATTTTTTTTAACATATTTAGTTATATTAATAATCGTTGCTATTTCAAATAATTATTTGCAATATATTTCTCCCCACTATCTATTTACCCCCCATTTTTTGTTTATATGGAATGGTAATAAATACTATATGACTAAATTTATTTCTCACACGTACCGTACTGGGTGATTAGTCTAGGGGTATGATTCTCGCTTTGGGTGCGAGAGGTCCCGGGTTCAAATCCCGGATCACCCCCTTTTTTGCAAAGCGTTTTTCCAACAAGGGGTAGGTTGTTTTAATTATGAACAATTCAATCGAAAATATAACTCTATAAAATAAGGAAAGCAATAGATAGAAACTCGTACAATTGAATGTGGATGTATATATAATTAAATTAGGATATATATATATATATATATAGTCTATAATTATAACAATCTATTCTATAAGTACCATCTAAGTTTAGTGTTAAATCAAAATATTAGAATTAAATGTTTAAATACAACGTATGTCCTCTTCTCTTGAACATTAGAAATAGTAGAAATGGGTCAATATTACATGTCACAAGGTAAATATTCTGGTATTGATAAAAGTTGTTTAATACCTGATTTATAGTTAGAAAGCTCATAGGATAACATCTTCTGAGTCTTCTGCAGATATTTAAGTTGAATAGGATTAAGGTTTTTTATATACATGTTTTCTTGAGAATTATTAAGCATACTTGCATCATCTTTACAAATATTTTCAATATTTATACCTTGATTTATTCGATAATCGCCTATAATGGCATTCACTACTTGTTTATTATTGTGAGTAGATTCTCCCAGATTCACTCCATTAAAATCGGCAATATTGTTTTCAAGGTTTCCCAGGTTGCTGGAAGCCTTTTCAATACACATTCCTGATCCTGTTCCAACTCCCCCAACTTGTCCAATTTCCGACAGGTTAATTCCACTGAGTTTTGAAAGCTTTCTGTAGTGATTATACCTGTTGTAGTTATCATCATAGTTACCGTTATTAATTTTACTCAAAGAATTTTCATTGTAATTATCCTCTGAATTAATGTATATACGACGGATTTTACGTCCTCTCAATGGGCTCATCCTATAATATTAATTACTTTAGATACGTTGAAATATACTTCTTTTAAACTTAATTGCTAATACTTGAAAATTCAATACAATACCAAAATAAAAATGAATATATACTTTATATATTCATATGTATATCAATGTTTTATTATCACTAAAATGTTAAAAATAATCACTGTTAATTATTTTTCCTCAAATGCCTTGATCAGTATTATTTTAACTACATATATATATTAACGAAGGTGAATATATTTATGTATATTTGTTTTGTAACAATTTACACCCAAAATAATTACTTATAAATTTATTAATTAATATATAATTACATGAATTTAACCCCTTGATTAATAATAATAATAATAATATTATTATAATTATTATAATTATTATTATTGCTCTACTCGACTTTGATTTTTATACATAAATATCATTGATATCTTTGACAACCTAACCTTGTGAATTATACTGAAATTTTGTATAATATAAAACAGATTGCCTTAGTAATTATTTCTTAATTAACTTCTCCTCTTTATTTTATTGTTTTTTTTTCTTCCACCCACTGTAATAATAATTATTATTATTTATTAATTTTAATAAAACCAATTACTTTCCATTTACCCTGTCCCCCAATTAATTATGTACCAAAAGTCCCGCCTTGATTGGGCGGGTTTTGCCCATCCTCTTAATTATTTTATTTTTTCCTTATAAATATTTAATAATTGTGAGAACAAGTAAATAATATAGTTAATAATTACGACTAATAATTTAGTAATATATTGATAATGTAACTTTTGACATTTGTGACTAACTCTTAGGTTACCAATACTATTTTTTTCAAATATAATCTAGATTATATAAATTACTTGAAAATATTTCATATTGATAACAACTTATTTAAATAATTGTTTTAAACAAACACTTAGATAAATATATACTATATTTATTCCAGTCATTTAAGATTTCAAGGAAAAATAGAATTTATTGACTTTTCCCCCATTACCTGTTGAATCTGTCTTTAATTAGTTAAGATATTTGAATAAAAGACCCAAGGGTCATAAAAAGAAATATTTAATGACCAAATTAAATTATGATATAAAGTAATCGAAAGTAGATATAAAAAAGGGGAGTAGTGAAGATGTCGGAATCTGATCATGTATTTGATAAATTTGAATATGGCAAAATTATTACTTTTGAAGATAAACACATTCTTGAATATAAGGATGATGAAGATGACTGTGATCAACTTAATGTAAAAATTTATCCAAATAAGACAAATTTGGAGTCAGAAAATAAGGATAATTATGATTCGGGAAAAAATAAGAACCAAGATAAATTTAAATTTAAAAGAACAAAGATCGAGGTAATTAAAAAAAATTTAAGGAATGAAACAAACTATGAATCTATTTATAATGAAGAAAAGAGCAATGATAATCATTATAATGAGCTAACTAAATTCAATACAAATTTCCTAACAAATGATGACAGTATTTTTGATGATACTGATATATTTTATGATAGATTAAAGATTCAAAAGAAAAAAAAAACTTCACAGAACATTAAATTTGAATTTGAATCACCATCTCACTCTATTACTAGTCATTCTCATTTAAATAATGAAGAAAATCCTAGCCATAAATCCAACATATATTTGTCTTTGGAAACTGAATTTTGTAGAAAAATCGATAATAGCAATATTAATCATATAAAAAACGATCCAATAAATAGCAACATTATTACTAATATTAAAAATGAATCCACGTCTAGCGATTTTCAAGACAATATTGTTAATTCCTCAAATCGAAATAATCTATTGGAATCGCAAAATAACATTCTGAAACCAAGGAATTCTAAAGATAATACCAGTAATACGCTTGATGAAAGTTCAGCAACGTCTGAATTAAATAACGGAACTCAACAAAGTAATTTGAGTAATAGTATTCTTTACGAAGAGCCTCTTGACTTTGGAATTTCATCTGCATTGGCACTACTTAAAAAAAGAGGTGAAATATCATCTTCTAGCAAAAAAGGGTCAGCTATCTCCAATGGTAATGAAAAAACTAAAGAATATGAAGGCTCATCTGCTGAGTATGACACAAACTTGGAATCAAACAATCAAGTTTCCATTTTTCACACTGATAACAATGGAAACATTCTAAACCCTAAAGAAGCCTTTAAACAACTATGCTGGAAATTCCATGGTCAAAAAATTAACAGAAACAAAATAGAAAAAATGCTCAGAAAACATATACGCAACAAAACTTGACCTTAACTTTTTCTCATGCATTATTTTATTATTTTTAAATAATGACGTGGAATTCCCGCCATTTTTTTTTAATTATTAATAGTGAGACATTTAATCAATATTTAACATTTACACTAAGGTCTTGGGTTGACCAATTACAAGAAAATATCAAATAATTATTTAAAGCAATTAATATATAATTGAGCTATTATTTCTTATCTTTTACCAAGTCCAATGCTTATCAAACAATGATTAACTATCAAGTGGAATACAAAGATAAATCTTAATGAATATTTTTGTTCATATTTTCTATTACTTCAAATTTCAAATGGTAAGTTTAATTCAGTCTATGAATGAATAAAGGCTATTAGTTAAAATTGTGATTATGATGGTGATAACTCTTTTTGTAAATGGTTATTTTTATTTTACTTATAAATGAAAATTTATATGAGATTTTGTAATGATGGATACCCCTATAGCAGACGGGCGATCAGAAATATCTCAATCATCTTGTATTTGACTGAGAATTTGTTGAGATTTGCTATCCTGAACTTATCTTTTTTTATATACAGATTTTTGAACCTATTCAATGGAATCAATAATTGGTAATATGTTCAATAATAGTAATAATAATTCAATTAAAAGAATAGCTATGATGATAACTTTTAATCATTATTAAGCTTCTCTAACTGAGGAGACGTGATTATTTTTATCTTTCGCTCCTATCTGAGTCTATTTCATTTGTTTTAACTGATTATTGTTACTATTACTCATATTTATGGCATTATTTACTGTCCAAGTATCTTTTATATTTATGATGACTTTCCTTTTTAAACTAGAGTCTATTATGGTCACTGGCTTTAATATTAAAGTTAATACTATATGATTACAATGTTTCTCTTGGCTGTCTGAGATATATTTGATACTTGAAACAGAAAGCTGTGCTTCAAATTACTTAATGATTTTGGTTATTACAAAAATATCGATTTCTATTTTATATCATCATTATACTCAAATTACTAATACCTTTCATTTATTCAATTAAACATAAAATTATTGATTAATTATATTATTAGGCTTTTTTATACTTGCATCCAAAAAATATTAAAGACTTTTATAACTTTAAAATTAATGCTAAAGAAGAATCAACTATTCTTAATCTAGTTCTATTATACTATAATTAAAGCTAAGTAATATATATCATAATTACCTCTTCTTATTTCGCTTTTTGCTCATATGTTTCTTTTTCTTATTTATATGCTTTACAGCTCTCTTATCTTTCTTTAATCTTTTATCTACAAACTTAGTCTTTAGATTTGTAGAATTAATGTTCTTGTCTTTATTCTTGACTTGTTTACTTAATCCATGTCTTCGAGTTACAGTATATACGTTGACTCTCTTTTTACTGGAAACTTTCTGGGCTTTTTTAATTAAATTGTTAATAGTCTTAGATTTAGAAGCTTCATTCATTTCCTCTGAATCAGCAATAGATTGTGCCTTTTTTCTAGCTTTCTCCATAATCTTTTCATATCTCCTCTTCTTTCTAGCTAAAGCTTCACTTTCTTTTCTTATTGGTCTATTTTTAATTTCTCTTAGTTTTGCCTTATATTGAGCCATCAAATCTTTTGTTATAGGTAGTTCTGGTTTGTTATGTTTATTTTCATCTTCCACAAACCAAGAAGGTAATCCAAGAACATTGTTTTCAAGATCCTCAGCTGGATCATGAAAAGCATATCTGTTATAGCTACCATCAATTAAATCCATTCTTGTAGACTTATTTACTAATAATGACCCAATACCCTGAATCATCTTAAGTTCCTCCTCATTTTCAGGCTTCGTGAATCTTTCACTATCACTATCTTGGGTATCTTCATCATCAGAATCCACAGAGTCAAAATTCACTTCCTCTTCCATATCTTTTTGGTCCTGATCATATTCATCATTATTATTCTGATTAAAGCACTCCTCAATACCATCATTTATATTAATCGAGCCAGCAGACTTTGGGACAAATTCTATTTCGTTGTTCTTAGAGTTCTCCTTGTTTTTATCTTGTGATTTTTTGTTTTTAAGTTTTTTGAGTTTCTTTTCATTCATTGGAATCTGTGGGATTTCTGAATCGGAAAGCTCTCTAATTATAGTACCATCTTCTGTGTTTTGTGTTTTCTCCTCTCCTATAAAGTCGTTAAATACTGAATTTGAAAACCATCTATTACTTAATGTGTCTTTTTTAATATCATTTTTATAATCAAATAACTCCTGAGTTTCATCTTTCATAGATTTTAACTTGTTTGTTTCTGATACCTTGTTTTTCTTCTTATTATCATTATTATTGTCATCCTCAAAATCTGTATCATCATCACTGGAATATATCTGATCAAATGCTTTCTTTGCTAATACTCTTTGATTCTCCTCTTCAATTTTATTAGAAAATTGGTTCATCTCCTCTACCCAGTCAGAAATAACTTTCTCTCTTCTTGTTTCCTTCTTTTGTCCTAGTAGTCTGCTTTTTTGTCTTTCTAATTTGGAATCCCCTCCTTGCATTATTTTGTTCCTTTTTATGTAATCCTGTATATCCAAATCAATTCCCAAAAGATCTTTGTGATCCAGCTCCTCATCATTACTGTCATTACTCTCATCACTACTATTATCTCTAACCTTATTGCCACCATCTTGAATTTCTTGAGAAGATATTTTAAAGTCATCACCTAATAAGAAATTATCATTAAAATGGACTCCCTCTGGGAAATATCCATCTATTGATACATCCCTTTCCTCATTATCAAGGACTTTTGCAACCTCTTTTGTATATTTAAATAAATCCTGTTCATTACCCTCAACATCAAAACCTCCCTTTGATAGTGATGCTCTCCATTCTCTCTTTCTTTGTTGCAACCTCTTCTTCTTTTCTAATATCTTATTTCTTCTTCTTTGTTCCTTTAACATATCTAAAAGTTCCTGATCAATCTCTCCTTGGCAATTATCTTCTTCCTCACTTTCTTGGATAATATTATCGTTCTCATGATTGTCAGCATCCCCATTATCATCAAGTTCAGTCTCATCATCATCACTATCAGTTATATTATTCTCTTTCCCCTGAAGGGAGTCTTTTTTACTTTGGCTTGATTTAATATCTTTAAAGACTAAAAATCTCCACTTGAGAAGTTGCATAAGTTCCTTTTTTCCCAAAACCTTTAAGTCCTCACAAAGAAGTTTAATTTCATAGGTTGTCTTGGGATGATTAAGAACTAAATCAATAAATTCTCTTTCTAAAGTATTACTTTCATCAGCTTTCTTTGGATTCAAATTGATAGTATTACTTTTAAGTAAGACCAAAGCAGGGTTCTCGGCATGAAAGAAATCATAAGCACTAACTACTCTGAAATCATCCCCTTTTTCATAACCATCTCTATTTCTCTTACCAATTCCCTTGATTAACTCAGATAAACTAGATTTCATGTTTTTCCTTGTTTTTCTAGTAAGTAACTTATTTTCATGATCATCCATATTGTCACTATCACTATCACCATCACTATCATCTCCATAATGATCTTTATTTAGATTATTTCCGAATGAATCCAAATCAACACCTTCATTTTCCCCCTTATTACTTTGAAAAACATACTTTGGATCAAAAAAGCGAGAATCAATCTTCTTTGGAGCTTTATATCCCAAACAAACCAAAAAGATTTCTGCTGATACATTTCTTGATGACTGGGGCTTTGTAGCTTTTACAGTCTTAAAGAGCTGACTAAGTACCCAAAGTACTGAATTATAATCAGTTGAACGAAAAACTTTAGTCACAAAAATACCATTTGGCTTTAAAATCTCACAAGCTAATTTAGCTGAATGCAAAACCAGTTCATTCTGTATATATGCATCCTTGTCCCATGACGTACCTACATTTGGAGCACCATCATGGAGTACTACATCTACTGGTATTCCATTTAACTCATCAAATATTAACTTTTTGCATCTTTCTGTTGTTATATCACATTTAAAAGTAGTAACTCCTGGAATTCCTTTAATTGCAACTAAATCTACTCCAATAATTTTACTGGAAACTCCCATATTCCTCTTTGCCACTTGTAGCCATCCTCCTGGAGCTGCACATAAGTCTACTAATATTTCACAATTTTTAAAGATATTAAACTTTTGAGCAAGCTGAATCAGCTTGAAAGCAGATCTAGCTCTGTATCCCTGTTCCTTGGCTAAGTGGTAGTAGCGATCTAAACGGTCCTTACCTGTCTTTGCCCTTCTTCCCATTTTTTATTTATTTTAATTATTTATGTTTCAACGTGTTTGGCTCTGTCTTAATGTTAAGTTTGTTATTCTTATGAGAATCTTATTTATTAGTCTAAACTCCTTTGCTCTGGTTAATATAAATCACAAAAATTCTTTATTTTTTCCAAATTTTAGAAAGAACCTATTAATTTTTAATCCTCCCTTTAATCAAAAATTGACTACTTTCTACTGGTTATCTATTTTTCAGTCTGATTATTTGTTTCCCGCCCATTACTAAATATATAAATAAATTATATAAAAAAAAAGGAAACAATTACATGTTAATAATAATCGAATATTAAAAATTTTAAAACTTTTTAAAAATAGTTATTAAATAGTACAAGCTGATAATTTAGCTAATCTAGTAGTAGGGCTTTGTATAAGTAGAAATTTTCTGTTTTCACTTCTTAGCAATAGTCAGTTACAAGAATTGTTTTTCACAAATAGCCAATCTTAGATTAAGAAGATCAGATGAAAAAGTACAGCATTTGAAAAAAAAGATCGAAGTTAAGCAAAAAAAAAAAAATAAGGCAAATTTACAATTAAAAAAAATCTGCATATTTATATATTGAGCTAAAGTAGTAATTTTTCAAAATATTGTCAAAGTTTTAGTTTGAAATTAAAACCTTAAGTATAATATATTGGTGTAATAGTATAAAATGAGTAATTATGAATTGATATATTGTTTATATGGATGATAACAAATAACAATGTTTATTAAAATAAATACCATAACACTAGGCAAAAGTCACATATATTATCTATAATTTAAAAAAAAAAATAAGGTAATTTGTACTTGGAAAATGCAAGTGTTGTTATAGTTGGCTGAAGGTATAATTTACAATAAAAATAAGTAAATATTTACAATTAGATTGAATCGTACCAATTTTACGAAAAGTTGGGATTCTCTGGCATATCTAGACTATTACCATACTTAATAAATAAATAAATTAATGAAAAGTATGAGCCTACTCTTAACAGAGATTTGACTTTTGGGGATAATATTTCTGGCTCAGGTTTTTTCAAGGAGAAAAAATCAGAATAGTCCATTGTTAAGTAACTAGTTATATGTGGATTATTATTTTCTTAGTTAAATAAAAGTCGTGTAATTCTTTTTGACAAAAATTCTAATACTTTCATTTAATATTAATTACTAAAGATGGTTTTTTCCCATTGTTTTCATTCATCTTTAATAATTATTTACCCACCAAACTATTTATTATAGGGAAATTTCCCTCAGGCGCCACACAATCCCCGCGACAACGCACTGCGTCCACAAGCAGGTGGCGCCAATTTGTCTAATATTAAAATATAAATAAAAAAAATAAGCAAACTTATATTAAAGGAGAATGAGTAACCGGTTACCCAGTGTTTTGTAAGTAAAAAAAAAAGAAAATTTCATATGAAAATTAATGGAACAAGAGGAAGAGAGAATAAACCAATAATAATTTGAAATAATAATTTTTTGGGTAAAAAAATAAATTAATAAATTTGTTGAGTATTCTGAGATTTGGTGGATTAGAATCCAAAAAATTTGAAGTAATCAACAAGGTGTACTGTTAAGAGTATTCCCACAAGTAAATCTCTGTAATTATTAATGAAATAATTGGAAAATTGTTTTATTTCTTCAGAAAAAAAACTTTATTTTGAAGTGTCATATGATAAAGTGTGTTTATGCATTAATTTGACTCGTTTGTTAGGAATTATTAATAGTATACATATTATATATATACATATGTTTATGCATATATATATATATATATGTATATGCATATATAATTTTAAATTTTTACATAATTAATCTTTGGGTAGAATTAAAGTTATCACGGAGATATTATTAAGAAATAATTGAACCATATTTGGGATTAGTTTCAATTCTAAGTCAGAAATTCAGTACTTATTTAATTGAACATAAAGTTTAGAGTCAAGTTAGTATGATTCCTTCAGAGGATCATCACAATAATTCAATTAATACAGAATCTCTCCAAAATGGGGACCTGAGCCGAGCGAATTTATCAATACAAAATTTCCCCACAAACACCAACAAGCCAGAAACTGTCTCCGATTTAGGTGAGGAATATGTTTCAAACGGTGGAGAAAGCCTTAACAAGAAGCCCAGAGTTGAGAGCCAAACTGAAACAGGCTCAGACAATAAGACAACTTCTAATTATTTTAATTTAGGGCAGTCTAATAACTCACAGTGTACATCGGCAGTAGAAGTTTCAACAGGATCTACACCAGAAGCTTTAGAATCTACAAATCAAACAGATAAAATTAATGTAGAAATCTCATCATCTGCGGCAGTTTCTTCAAATTCTGGGGTGGGCTCAGCACCGGTTCAAGAAGCTCCCCCGGAACCCCCAAAGAAGAGAGGAAGGGGACGTCCGAGAATTAACAGAGAAGCTTTGGCAGCGGCAGCAGCTGCTGCAGCTGCTGCAAATAACACAGCAGGTGGAACAGTTCAAAACAACAATATAATTCAGAGAGAACCAAGCACTAGGAGAAAAGGAGCTGGTCTTGGAAGTTTGATAGCGGCGGAGGTAAGCTCCAGAAGATCTTTTGTAGACGAAGAGGATGAGGAAGATGATGAAGATTTTGAGGACGTAGATTTACGTGCAGAAGGAGAAAACACTGAAAATGATGAAGGCGAGGAATTACCCCAGCGATTTGTATTAACTCCGATTGTTGAGAAGTTCCTTAAAAGGCGTCCTCAGATGAGACATAAGGAAAAGGAGGAGGGCGGTGACCATGAAAAAGGAAGAGATGGTCATTCTACCGGAGATGCTGCAACAGGAGGAATTGAAGAGAGAGATTTGGCATCACCATCAGCTAAAAGGAGAATATTAAACACTAATACGAGTCAAAGACGCATTCCAAGAGGAAAAATTCCATATGAATACTTGGTAAAATACCATCATCAAAGTTATTCTCAATGTAAGTGGATAAGTGAGGATGATATAGATAACGATCCAGACCCGAAGGTTAGAATAAAATATCTTAGATATGTTCAAAGACTAGAACAGAGAGGTGTAGAGGGAATAGATGCTACCGCATATATTGAGGATGTACCCGAATTACAATATATAGATGGTGATATTGAACGGATTGTTGATTGTACTGATGTTTTTAGGTCTCTCTATCCAATGAAGGCAGCAGAGATTGGTAGGAATGAGTGGTATATTTACTGTTTAAAGATTATTGATGCTTTGGTATGTTTTGATAGAAAGGGAGTCAAATATGGAATTCCATTTTTACGTCCTGTTGATCCAAATATGGACGGAGCTTCTGACTATTATTCTGTGATTTCTCGTCCAATGGATTTCACCACAGTACAGACAAAGCTTTATTTACGTATATATTCTCAGCCTCAGGAATTTTGGAGTGATGTCCAGCAAATCTTTACAAATTGTTTCCACTATAACTCTGTAGATAGTGATATTTATGTCCAAGGGAAGTTGTTAAAAGCTCTTTTTGATAAGTTATATGGAGAATGGGCCCTACTTTCAAGACAAACACAGGAGGATCTTGTCAAGCAAAAGAGTGAAGAGTCTCCAAAGGAGTGGCTGGATGATCAGACAGTTACTATAGAGACAGCAATTCAACATGTTACTTTTAGAGATTTACTTGCCTTGCCAAAAAGACCTATTATGTATTTTGCAAAATGGAAGCATCTTTCATTTGCCGATAATACTTGGGAACATGAAGTCGACATTACTGATAGTAGTAAAATTCTTCAATTTCATCGTTTTGTTAGAGTCCCAGAATATATCACTACAGCTCATAATGGCCCAGCAGCCATAGCTTATGATCTTTACAAACGAATGATTTCTGAAACTTATACCTATATTAGACATACATTTTCTTGGATGAATAACCAGTTTGGAATGAAACTAATAGCTCCCCAGGCTCCTGCCTACATTACTCCAAACAGTGGAGGTGGAAACAATCAGGATTCTGATGACTCAGACGATGACAACCATGTCCCATATGCCACTAAAAAGAAGTCTAAGAATAGGTATTCTATTAGAACTTATGTTCCAACAACATTTTCTAATCTTCCACAGCTAACAAGTGCAATTTCTATTTATGGCCATCATCATAGCAATTACCAACCTTCACAACAAAATAGAAGTATCTATGGACAAAGGCAACAAAACTACGGAGGGCATCAGAATTTACAAAGACAATTCCCGAGCCAAAATTTGGGTAATTCTTCGTCTTCGTCTTCCAACATGGCTCAAATCAACAAGATTATTGACAGCAGCCTTTTAGATGAGATTAAGGTTGGTTCTGACGGGACTATGAATAAGAATGCCATAGCCGCAACTCAAAAGCTATTACAAATGATCACAGCAAACAATTCTAATGCAGCTAACGCTTTGAGCATGGCAATGAACAACCCAGCAGTAGCCGGACTCGTTGGAAAGCTCCTCCAAAATATCAATCAAAACAACTCACAAAACCAAGTTAAAAGTGATCCAGAGAGCTCTCAAACTTCACCTGCATCTGTTTCTGGTTGTAGCTCCTCAACACAAGTAATACCAAACAATTCTTCCATTCCTATCAACAACGCAATTTCTGTTCCTGGGAATGTTATTGGTACTGGTACTGTTACTAGTGCTAGTGCTAGTGCTAGTGCTAGTGCTATTGCTAGTAATAATGCTACATGCAATATTAGCAATAACAATGGTACACACTCTGGTATACCCTCTGACTCATCTAGTGGTTTCAATTGTAATAATATGGTGATTACACCCAACCAGGGAGTAGAAGCTAGAGGTAAACATATAGTTCCTGGAAATTATAACAGCGAAAGTAACATATCGATGCAAACTTTTTCCAAACACAACCATAATCAGTGGGGCGGTTCCAGTATTAATGATAGCAATTCAGTGAACAACAGCAATGGGATTATAACCAATCTATGCGAAAAGCCAAATAATAGTTTTACAGAACCCAAACCACGTGTTGAAATGAACAATTTTGACTACACAATCCCAATTGACCAAATTAGAAACAATAGCATTAGTAATCATCAAAGTAATCATGCAAGTTACGTGTCAAATACTTTAGGCGGCAACCCCACACAATCAGGTGCCTTAACACCTGACTGTGTAGAAGAAAATATTAATAGAGGAGAAGCATATATAATCCGAGATGACAGAATAGCAGGAAGTCCAGGTGTTGAAAATCCTGGAGTTGGAATAAGTGGAGAAGGAATGTTGAGCTTTGGACAGGGTGGAGCTATTGGACAGGGGAAAGGCATGATAATAGACCAAAAGGAGAATTATAACATAGTATCAAGTTCGATTGCAGACCATCACGATAACAATGGGTGTGACACCATGGCAAAAACAATTAACGAAACTGATTTGTTTTTCAATGTGAGTGGGGACAATCCTGATGCAATAAAGGGTTTGACATCTGCTGATGATTCAAATGCTTCTTTGTGTGATGGGGAAGTAAAGTTAAGTAAAAATAGTTTAGAACTAATGGTTTTCGGAAATGTCGAAATACCTTCTAGTATGGAACTTTATGAAAAATTGGAGTTAGAAAAGTTTTGTGGGATGGTGGCTCTGAGGAACGACTCACAAAACAAAGAGAATGAGGAAATTCTTTCATATAGAGTTCTGGATAACTTCCAGGATTTTTGCGATGGTATAGTTTGTAAGGAAGATATTGAGGTCACAACAAAAGATAATGGTACTAATGCTTGTATTCAAGCAAAAGCTGAAGGAATCTCTGTGTTGGGAGATATTTCCTCTAATAATAGTCAAGTAAAAGTTAAGATGGATGAAAGTGAAAAGAGTTTGAACAATATGACTGAGTTAAAAAATGATACAAACAGTGAGAATGTTGTAACTGAAAATACAAACAATCCAATGGGTCTTGCTAGCTTACTTGCAAATAATAAGATTGCAGATCTATACTGTAGCCAAAAGCGTCCTCCCCCACCTCCCCCAGGAGTTTCTCGTCATTACCCAGTTTCTCCAATTTTCAAAAATGGTTACCAGCTTTTTGATTACCAATTGGCAGGTCTAAACTGGCTGCTACAACTTTGGTCTGAAGGTAGAAATGGTATTTTAGCAGATGAAATGGGGTTAGGAAAGACAATGCAGACAATGTCATTTGTTTGGCATTTGGTTTATAAAGAGAAACTTAGAGGTCCCTTTTTAGTAGTTGCTCCACTTTCTACTTTGGATCATTGGAAAAGAACTTTTGAAGATTGGACTGACCTTAATGTAGTTTCTTATTATGATGAGGGTGGGAGAAATGGTCGAGACCTACTTCGTCATTATGAATTTTACCATCAATGCCTTCAATTTGACATGAGAGGAAGAGGGAGAAGTAGTAGCTATAATAGTTTTGGTGGTAATATGAAACATTATGGCTATACTAATGAACCTCGTCTAGTACAAACTCAGCATTATAAGTTCCATGTTTTGTTAACATCTTATGAAATTCTTCTTGCGGACGCTGATATTCTCTGTACGATGCCTTGGCAGTTTGTAATTATTGATGAAGCTCATAGACTCAAGAATAGAGGCGCCAAAACATTACAAGTTTTTAAGAGCATTGCATGCAGACACATACTTTTACTTTCTGGTACTCCCGTTCAAAACAATACAGAAGAACTTTGGCCTCTGCTGAATTATATTGAACCCATCAAATTTGCAAGTATTGAGGCTTTTACTCAAGAATTTGGAGAACTCCAGACTAGTAGTCAAGTCTCCGCTTTACATGAACTTTTACGCCCTCATCTTCTTAGAAGAGTCAAAGAAGATGTTATGAAGGAAATTCCTCCTCTAGAGGAGACCATTATTGATGTTGAACTTACAACTGCTCAGAAAGCTTATTACAGAGCAATTTTTGAGAGAAACCGTGCTTTCTTATGCAAAAATGTGGGTTTGAGCGGGAAAAAGTCGGGAAGTAATGCACCAATACCTTCATTAATGAATGTTGAAGTGGAATTAAGAAAATGCTGTAATCATCCCTTCCAGGTAGTTGGTGTAGAAGAGAGAGAGGTCGCTTTATGTAAGACTTCAGAAGAAAGATATAAGAAGATGATAGAATTAAGTGGGAAGATGGTATTAATGGGTAAATTATTACCAAAACTCAAAGCGGAAGGCCATAGAGTATTAATATTTAGCCAGTTTATTCAGACTTTGACTTTATTAGAGGAATTGGTGGAACATCATGGTTGGGGATATGAGAGACTTGACGGAAGTATTCGTGGTACTGATAGAACTGCTGCAATTTCAAGGTTTAATGCCGAAGATTCAGATAAATTTGTATTTTTACTTTCAACTAGAGCTGGAGGTTTAGGAATTAATTTAACATCTGCTGATACTGTAATTATTTTTGATTCTGATTGGAATCCACAGAATGATGTTCAGGCCTGTGCTAGAGCACATAGAATTGGCCAAACAAGAGATGTTAAAGTTTATAGGTTAATAACAGCAAGAACATATGAGGCTGAAATGTTTGAAAGAGCTAGTAGAAAATTGGGACTAAATACTGCAGTATTTCATAAGGGTGCATTCAGAGAGGAGAATAATTCTAGCTCTGGTAATGGAATTGGTACAAGTGGGGAACCAACAAAGCAAGAAATTGAGGATTTACTTAAACATGGAGCTTATTATCTTTTAGAAGGAAGTGAAGCTTCAAGGCAGTTCCAAGAAAGTGATATAGATGAAATTTTGAGTAAAAATTCTCGTTTAGTTAGATACCAATTAAGTGGTAAGAATTCATCATTTAGCAAGACAAGCTTTAGAAGTGATAATGCACTTCCTGATTTGGATGTGAATGACCCCGATTTTTGGAAGAAAGTACTAGGCGATAGTAGTGTATCATCATTCTTGGTCCAGTTACAAAGTGGTAGTGCTATTAGGGATGATGAAAGTAGGGAAAAGTTTATTCAAGACCTTGCAGATGCAGTCGACGGAGCTGCAGCTTTGGATAGTTTAGATCCATTAATTGAGGCTTTAGTCCAGGTTACAAACATGAGAGAGTTTTCTGAATTACAACGTCAAAAGGCTGAGGATTTGCTTGCTAATGTCCAGGACATTGTTAAAACTTTGCAACCAAATAATGAAAATGTTGATGAAAATGAGGAAGAAGATAACTTAGAGACTGATGGGAGAAGTAAATCTCGTAAAAAATCAAGAAGAACTACTAGAGCTAAGGAGTTTACAATTGATAATTATGTTCTTGATGAGTATATTGATGGAGATATGGGAGATTCTGTTGGTGGGTCAGGCAACCATATTGATGGAAGAGGTAGAAAACCAAAAGGAAAGAAAGGTGGAGGAAGGAAAGGTAATGCTTCAGCTTCTGGAAAGTATAACAATTTTGACGTTTCTGATGAAGATGATGATGATTTAAATGATGAGTCTTTTGAGCCTGTCAAGTCAACTAAGTCTAGAGAGAAGAAAGGCGGTGGAAGAGGAAGAGTTAATTCATCCAAAACTTCTGCAAATATTAAGGTAATAGGAACAGGAGGTAACAATAGTGGTGGTGAGCAAGATGCTGATCAGTCTTTGACAGAAGCATTAGCAGAGGGAGTAGCCATACAGTCAAATGGAACAAGACAATCAAGAAAGAGAAAGTCAACTAATTCCAATAATTCAAATAATGGAGATGAGATACATGAGGAGAAAGAGCAAACTTCAAACAATTCTCCTGCTAATAATACCGTAGCAAAGAGAAGAAATAGAAGAGATTCTGCTGCTGCCATGCTTGCCTTACTTACTGCAGAAATTGCAAAGGATGAAGATGATATTGACGATGATGAATTATAAAAAGGCTATTAACATTATATTACTGTTGGAAACGTATTTATCGTGATAATAACTGTTACTATTGTTGCTTTATTAGAATTTGGATTCTTTTCTATTTATTCATTTCTGTATATTTAAAGGATTATGAATAATGGAGGGTTAAAAGTGGTAAATTATTATTTTATTGGTTTTTAACATATTTTAATTTGAGTTAATTATAATTGTAAAGAAGAGAGTGTAGTAAAGTAAAACTTAAAGAGAATAAAATTACTTAATATTTAAGTCATCAAAATAATATTTCTCACTAATTAATAATCATTTTCTCAACTTGAAATACAGATTATTTTATTGAGTAAATAAGGAGATTCATTCTAATAAGAGGACTTATAACTGGATTGAATTTAATATTGAAGATTACGGCAGAGTTAGCCGAATAAACAATAAAAATGAATTATATTAACTTATTTATATTTGTTAATATAATTTTAAACAACTAAAATAATGGTCAAATATAAAATACAAACTTTTTAAATCAAAATAATTTCTAATGAATTATTCAAAATTAAAGGAAAAAAAATTTAATTAAGTTAAATTTAAGATTGGCATTAAGCTTAAACGATTATAAATTTAAAAGTACGATTCTAACTATTTATTTAAAACTTCTTTCTAAGAAAAATTAATTAATTAATTATTAAGTATGTTTTTGCTTATTTCTAAAAGTAATCTTTTCTCTTAGTTTGTTTAATTTGTACTTTTTTTTTGTTATGAATATCCTTTATTCCCTTTGATGCAGATGTTCAACTTAAATAAATTACTCAAATATATCGATAAAAATGACGTCATTTTTTTTACCCGCCATACATGTGGCGGGTTTTTAGTAGCAGATTAATATTAAAAAAACATGTAATATGTGGGGGGAAAAACAAGAAAATAAGAACAAAATAAAGCATATTTTGTGAATAAAAAGAGAAAGAAAAAACAAGGTTATAGGGAAATATAATTGGAAAAATAGATGTGTATTAGTAGATTATAAGTTTGCTATTTGCAAAGACTAAACAATAAAGAGAAATTAGTAAAAAAAAAAAATAAAAATCAGTAAGGACAAATTATTTGAAAAAGTTGGGAATAAAAGAAAAATTTTAATAAAATTTTGTTTTTTTCCACAGCTTTCTCTTAACATACGAAATAAAAGCAATCATCTTATTTTTTGATTAATAGAGTGTGGTATTGTACATTAAAGTTGAATACCTGAGAAATATACAAGGGAATAACTGATTATAAGAATATAATCAGAAACTCCCAAAAATTATAAAAAAGAGAAATTAATTATTGTACTAAAAATTAATTAATGAAATGGACCAAGAAAATACAAAAAGTTTGAATACAACAACAATCACACCTACTAGAAATGGTAATTTAACACTTAAAGATGCAAACTCGGAGACTCCAAACAAAAGTTCAACAAGAAGAAGTGTTGGCAGTGCAGGAGGTGGGAGTTCATCAGTTAGACGTAGTAGCCGATTATTAAAGAAAAATGATGGAAAATTGGGAGATAGTTTAACTCCACAACTGGGTGCACCAGGAGGGACTCCATATTTGTTAAGATCAAAATCAAGAGAAACATTATCATCAGCAGAGGTAAATTTGAGAAGGAATGCAATGCCAATGCCACCATTAAATTTGAAGCCAATGAATGATTTAGTAGGGAGTAGCGAGTTTTATCAGACAAATAGGGAAACAAGTAAGGAAAATAATAATTTAGTTGATGATTCATCTAATATATATTCAACACCCAGAAAGAAAATGAGAGGAATAGAAAATGCCCGTAATAATAATAATAATAATAATAATAGTACTGAATTTTATCTAGATAGAGATCCAGGTTCTGAGAGTCAGCAAAGAAGCTCATCGAGAAGAAAGGGAGGAAATATTAAAAATACACCTGTAAGTAAGAATAGAAGAAATGAGGAGGATTCTTTTATTAAAGATAGAAAGAGCATATTGAAACAGTATGATCCAGACAGTATGAATACAACAACTATGAATATAAAAACTCCAAAATCTCAAAAGAAGGTTCAGTTTGGTACAAAAAATTTGATAATAATAGATGAAAATAAGCAAGATATTAACATTGATAAGCTGATTACAGAAAGTGATAATTTTGAGAATATTAAAAATCAAGATAATAATTCTATGGAAGATTTAACAGGAAGTAGGATGAGTATATTAAGTGAGTTAGATGACGCTGGTACTGCTCAGATATATAATTTTCCATCATTAGAGGAATTAATAAATACAAAAAAAAATCAAGATAATTTAGTATCTGAAGCTTACATTAACAATAATGTAGATAATGAGATTTCTAATAAATTTGGAAGTATTCATAACAATAATAATTATCATAGAAATATTCAGACTGATAAAGTGAGTAATATTGATAGGAAATTTAACAATAATGAGTATTCTTTAGAAGATGAATTGGAATCTCAAGACGAAAGAATGATTGATCTTAAAGATAAAGAAAATCCCTATAATCAAAATATTAAGGAAAACCAGAATGTAGTTCAAGATGGAAACAATATGGAAAAGAATATAGAATTAACGGACCAGATTAATATTTCTGATTACTCAATTAATTACAGAGATTCGATTGCTCCAAATTTTCCTGGAGCATTTTTATCAGTGGTTATGAAGAATTTATCTTCTGTTAATTTCCCAGAAGAAACAAAGCCAGAATCGGAGCATGATATTAAGATTCCTAAATTAGAATTAAATGATGAAAGTCTTCAAGATCAAGTTTTCAATAAAGAATTGAATTCTTTAAAAGATTTTGTAAATGATGAGAATTTTTTGGATAAAGATGATCAAGTTGTTGGGAACCAAGAAAATGTAATTGAGGTTCAAAAACAGGGAAATTTAGAACGAGAAGGAGAACAAAAAGAAGAGAGAGAAGAAGAAAAAGAAAAAGAAAAAGAAGAGAAAGAAGAAGAAGAAAAAGAAAAAGAAGAGCAAAAAGAACAAGAACAAAAACAGGAACATGAACAGGAACAAAAACAGGAACAAGAACAAGAACAAGAACAAGAAGAAAAAGAAAAAGAACAAGAAAAAGAAGAACAAGAAGAAAAAGAAGAACAAGAAGAAAAAGAAGAACAAGAACAAGAACAAGAACAAGAACAAGAACAAGAAACTAAGGCACAAGCAAATCAAGAGGAAATACAAAGGAATGGACAGGAAAAAATTTCTCGAGAACTATTTATAAAAGAAAGTAATGAACTATCTGAATCAGATCTAATCACAGAAAAAGATTTTGTTCTAAATAAAAATCATCGTGAAAATCTAATTGATAAGAAAGAACAAAACATTGAAGAGAATTTGAATTATCAAAATTGTAATTATGAAACTCAACAAATTGTTTTAACAGAAACTTTAACAATTTTGAAAGATAGTAATAATAGATTATCTAATATATTAATTACTCCAAAAAGAAGTAATGGTAATATTTCATATATAAATAAGTTATCTCCATCATCTGATTCACTCTTAAAATCACTGAATAATACTAAATCAATTTTAAATATAACACCACAAGGTTATACATGGCAAGAATTTCAGTCAATTTTGGATTTGAACTATACAATGGAAAATTACTTTAGTATTTTGGACTTTGATGAAATTGAAAACAATAATATAATCAAAGATAGAAATATTGAAGAAGAAAGTATTGATAGTAAGTTATTATTAGTAAAATTACAAAATATTTTAAAAGAAGAAAATGATGAAGATTCTGAGAAAATTCAAGAGATTGCTATAAAGTATTCATCAGAAGTGATTAAATCTATAAGATATCAAATTTGGGATGAAATAGAAAAAAGTGTATTAGTTAAAGAATTTAATGGTGAAATATATCATGAAAGATATACTGAAAATCTATCAAAGTTCTCAACTAGTGAAATAGCAACAGTTATGGCAATAGTTGTGAATAAAAGTAGATATGGAAGCAAAAATGATGAGAGAATAAAAAATGAATTATTTGAAAGAATATCTAGATATTTTTTTGGAGAAGGTAATAATATTTTCTTTAAAAAAGCAATAATAGATTGGAAAGAAAAAGTAGTATTTCCATTGAAGAATTTACTTATTAATAAATATGATGAAATGATAAAGTCTTTTATGTTAAAACACGAACAGATAATGAATAATAAAAATAGGATTCAAAATTCAAATGTATTATTATCTACATTGGAATCATGTAAGATATCTGAAATGCACGTATATGAGACTTACTGGAATGCAATGAGGATTGTACATGATAATATTAATAATTATAAAGAAGAAATTGAAAGAGTTAAGAGTTATTTAAATATGATGAATGAAAAAAAGAAAAATATTTCCAGATTATTATTGAAAGAAGAAGAGTTATATAATAGTTTGATCATGGAATTAAATGATTGGAAAATGAAGAAAAATAGTTTAAGAAATCACTTGAATGATTTACGTATAAAAGAAGAATTTGCTGGATTTACATGGGATTTATTTACAATGAATAAATTTCAAACAATAATAGTATTAAATAATAATTGTCATAATCAAAGTAATATAGTTAAAGTAAGGGTGTCTATAGAATGGAATATGGATGATAATAATAAATTAAAAATGAATAAAGATGAGCTGATGGATAATCATCCACCTATTATTTTAAATATTGAATTATTAACAGATAATATGAATTTAGATGATTTAGAAGATACATCATTAAATAATAAAAAGTATAATGATTTACAATTACAATTAGCTTTGGTTAATAATCAAAGATTGGAAGATAAGATATATCAAGCATATATTGATGTAATTGAAAAAACATTAAATTTAAGATTGATGGAATTATATTTAAATTATAAGAAACAAAATAATATGAATAATAATATATTGATAGAATTAATAAGAGGTATATTCCAAAGTTGTATAGTATTATTATGGAGATTGGAATCAATAGTATTTGAGATATTAAATATAATTAAAGTTTTTAATTTGACAATTATTGATATAATTGATGAAAACAAATTGATTTTAAACATTCCAATATTAGTTGGAGTACATGGAAGAAATAATAATGAGATAGATAATCAAGGAATTAATATTATGAATGCTAATAATAATAATATTGAAAATCAGAATTCACATTTAAGTAATTATTTGATAACAAATTCTTCATCTTCTCCGTTATTAATACCAGGTAATTCCTTATCATCACCATCTCCAATTACTCCAAATTCCTTAACATCAAATACTCTCTCTCCTCATATATTAATGGCATCAAGACCAGTAATAAGCATCACATTTAATATAACAAATTCACTTTTTATATCTATAGGTACTTTAGTGAATTCAATTGAAGATATTTCAGTTTATAATATGAATGATGAGATAACTAAAGATATGATTCGTGTTTTTAAAGATCAAATAAATGTAATTGAAGGAAAAGATAATAATTCAAATAATATTATTAGTATAAGAAAGAACTCTGCAGTTTATGTTGGTTATAATTGTTTACTTTCAGTAATACAAAATACGATACAAGAAGGGGGACGTAATCAGTTAATATGGAAGAGACCTTTAGAGAAATTTGCTCCAAGATTACTGAATGCAGTCCAAATTAGCAAATTACATCAGAATTTTTGATAATAAGAATAATAATATAATAATAAAGATTTTATCTCTATTAAGAATTGTTATTACTAGTATCTGAATCAGATAGTGAAAATTGAATACTTGAATTTTCGTTATCATAATATTCATTAACATTTTGAATATAATTAAAATTGATTGTTTCTATGCTTTTGTTTTGTTTATATGAACTGTTAGAATAAAGAGCTTCTTCATTTAAATGGTTTAAATTGTTGGAATGTAAATGAATAGAAATGTTAGGAAAGATTTTGGATAAAATTTTTTGTTTAAAAAAATCAGTGATATTAAAACTGTTATTATAATGATAAAGTTCTTTTTCAATATTTTGAAAATTATTATGAAATATGTTAGTACTTTTCCTTTTACTAGCAATGAAAGGATGTTCAAGAAGTTTAGAGGAATCTGGTCTTTCATTAGGATTAATTATAAGCATATTATTAAGAAAATCAGAATAATTGTTTGAAAATGATTTAATTTTATTAATAATAGAATTATTTCGTTGAATTATTTGACCATAAGTTTGGTTTTGATTAATTTGTGTTTTATCAGAGGTGGGGCTAAGATTAGAGTGAATATATGATTCATTCTCTTGGGTTAATAATTTAATATATCTTTCTAAAGTCCCTTCTTTCTTTGATTTATTATCGAAATCAGTATAAGAGGATAAATTATCTGATGAAAGAAAAATTTCGTAAATATTGGGAATATGGCCTGTAGATAGCTCAAGTAAAGTTATACCAAGAGACCAAATATCAGTTAAATGGTTATAATCTTTGGATTGAATTAATTCAGGAGACATCCATTGTAAAGTGCCTGAAGAGATTTTAGGTGTATGATATAAAATAGAATCAAGAATTTGTGAAACACCAAAATCTAAGAGCTTAATTTGGCATGTATTATAATCAATCATAATGTTATTTGACTTAATATCTTTATGTATTCTTTTATATCTGTAATTATAATTATTTAATATACTTAAAACTTTAAGAATTTGTTCAGAAATAAAACATATAAGATTTTCGGAAAATGGTCCATATGATTTATAGATATCTCTTAATGTATACCCAGAAATATAATCAGTAACAAATGCAAGATAATGTGGGTTAATGTAGAATGATTCAATATAGTTAACAACATTTTTATGATTTTTCATAGTAATGAGGATGTTAATTTCATCATTAAGTTGATCAATGATATCAACAATTGTATTATGGTTTTCAGAATGATTATAATTATTGGTTTTCATTTGTTCAAAATTGATTATTTTAATAGCAACCAATTGATAATTTTGATTTGTTTGCTCTTTGGCTTTCATTTTTGCCAAGAATACAGTACCGTAATATCCATATCCAAGCAATTTAATGATATAATAAATGTAATCATGAGATTCAAATTTTTTCTTTTTATTGATTACATTAATTATTACATCACTAATGTGGCAGTTCTTAGTAATTAGACGATATTTTGTTGAAATATACTCTTTCTTGGTATTTTCAGTTTCTTTGTCTGAATCTGAATCTAAATAATATTGTTCTTCAGCTTCTCCGTTTGGTTCATATCCATATTCATATTCATTCTGTTGTTGATGCTCATTTCCATCAAAATCTTCTTCATTATTACTTTTGGGGGAGATGCTATTTGAGGGACTTATATTTTCAAAGGTTGGAATTCCTACAGAAGATTCCAATGGTGAAAGAAAATCTGTGTAGGAATCATCATCTGGCCTTTTATCCATTTCATTATGTTGAATACTTAATTCAGAAAACCTATTTGAAAGATAGTCATCAAATAACAATTTAATATCTGAATAAATTTCAAGATTATCTTCCATGATGATAATGTTTGAATGTAAGTATTCTTTCTTTTTGTATTAGTTAAGTATTTATTTTTAACTTAAGACTTGGCTTATATTTTATTTTAATTAATTTTTTTTTCCATTTATTTAAATTTTCTTGAACTTTAGTTTTTTTTTCAATTTTGCTTATTATGTTTGTTTTTTTCTTTCTAAAACGTCCAAATACTTATTCTTTTTCAGATTATTTATCAAAATTAACGAGAAAATACTCCTTTTTTAACTATATTTTTAAATATTTATTTGTAGAAAATTATAATGAAATATAAATAAAATATCTAACCAAGTTATAGAATGCCATAAAATAATTTAATATAGTATAAAAAATTATTAATGCAAATAATACACATTAATAATAAATAATTAATTTAATAAATTTAATATGATCGATTCCCTTATATATAAATTTAAAGAAAACTTTCCTGGCTCATAGCTTGAGTTTTATTTTGAATATAAAACGATATATACTTAAATAAAGATATTCAATATTTATGTTTTCTGTATTGTTATATCCATAAATATTAATTTGATTTGAAGCGATACTTCATAATATTATTCCCATATTATTCAATTTATCTTGATTTTTTTCTAAACAAATCTTGTTAATTCCTTCAAGAAAACTCGAATTAATGTTCTATCATAGAAATTTTCTGTGGAAATTATTTCATTTATTTATATATATAATGCAAATATTAAATTTGTAGTTATTATTTCATTAATAATATCAATTTTTTTGTATTTTATCACTAAAAAAAATATATTTCTTTAATGTGCCAAATTATTATTAATATGGAAAATTAAGTTACGTGTTGAGAAATAATTTTCAATACCGGCACATCCACATGCAATTGAGTGAGAAAAAAATAAAATAAAATATATTGAAAAAAAAATGAAATTTTCTGATTAAGAATAGTTTTTATGATTTAAATATTATTTTATAGATATTCATTGAATTTTTTTAGTATGTGGTTAACAATAAAAACTTAATTCAGAACTAGGTTTTTTTTTTGTTTAACTAAAAAAAACGATTTATTTGAAAAATAGATAATGAAGAAAAGCATATAAATAATGTGAAATATTTTAACTATAAAAATTAAAAGTAATTTTACAGGATAAGTAAATAATGTTTGTAGTAATATTAGTAATTAAACATGCTTAAAGTCAACAGAAACTCCAAACTGTGATACAATTCTTCTAATTTTCATTCTTATTTCCCAATCATTTTCAATGGTTAATCCTTTCTTGATTTCATTCCCATATTGGGTATCCCATACTTCAAGTTCTTTGATTTTTTCATTTAAGTAGATAAAAGTGTCCTCACCCGGGAAGAAAGATTGAAAGGCATCATGTAACATTTTTGCATTAATTTCCTCAACAGCTTGAATATTTTCCTTATTACTGTTATTATTTGCATATAAATTTTTAATATTTGAAATAAATCTTAAAGCAATACCTGCAGATAGGTAATAACAAACCCAATCTACGGTATGTGATACAATAATATGATTAGCATTATATTGACTCCTTTTATCATCCTTTTGATATACTCCTAATTGATTTTCTGATGAATCGGAAAAAGCAAAAATTGGGATCTTATTATCTTGCTGCACAATCTTCATGTAAATCCCTTCCAAATTTGAGCAATAATGGTTCATTCTTAATCCTCTTGAATTTCTATAAATTCCAGTATCCAAATCTTTACTTGGTCTTCCCAATACCATTAATAGACTAAACTTTTTCTGAATATTATCCAAAAACTCTACCCATTCAGAATCTATACCCGGATCTGGGACTACACCTATTACATATGTTTTTCTTTTCTCTAAATTCAAATTTTTAGGTGCATAGCCTATTTCTTGATTGATATCTACATAATGCTTAAATAATTCACTATTACTCAAGATCTGAGAAATCACTGGTTGGTTTATTGAGTCAGTCATAATTACTACAGTAAAACCCAAATTTGATAATGCATTTGAAAGTATTGCCAGACCTGCCAAACCATCTTTTTCTGTTGGTGGTAAATGGCTAACATTGCTAGGAGATAATGCAAAAATCCCTATTACATTATCAGCGTCTGTATCATTTTTTGAGCTTATTTCATATATTTTGTTACTTACTTCTGATATACTTGATAATTTAAGTTTATCTGCATATTCTTTGATGCTTCTTTTAGGTGAAATTGTATCCTTTAACTTTAATTGATCATATTGCTTTAATGCTTCTTCTAATGTTAATACTTGATTCATATCACCATAATAGCTTGGTAATAGATTTACTTTCTCCAATTTACTTGTTTCCTTATTCTCCACTATTTTAACATTTGTAGTATTAATGCTATTCTCAGTCATTATCCTTCTTTTATTCTTTATTTATTAATTCTACAATATTTATTTACCAATATTTTTAATTGAGAAAACTAAATTACTCGATTATACTCCACTTCCTTAAGATGAAGCTTATTTTTAGTAATTGTAATTTTTTTTTTTCAATTAATAACTTTATTTGAAACGAATTATTTTATTATATTTTCTTTTTAAATTTATTAATAAATTATATTATTTATTTCTATATTTGTTTTTGCTCGAAATTACTTTGAAGTATTTATTTTTTATTAATTAATATTTATAAATAAGGTGTCTGAATTTTTCATTCTTATTGAAAGTAACAGATTATACAAATTTTACTATTATATATTAACTATTTAATGGTATACGTTATATTATTATTTTCTTAGCCCCCACTTTCTTTTTCTCGTTTTACAATAGCCACACACTAATTTCATATACCTATTACCTTTTCATTTTATTTATATCTATGCAATTAAATTCACGTATTTCATTTGCGCAATTTCCCTTGTTAAAAGTAAGTGAAATATATTTACCTATAGACACCTCAATATATACATATGTAATTATTTTAAAGTATTATTTTTTTCGCTCGAAATTGCACAATAAATTTTTTTTTAATTTAAAAACCTATATAAAGCCACTAATTGCAAATATGCATTTGGCGCCAAATATAGTAGAGTCAACATAACAAAGCAACTAAGTAAAATCAACGCAATCATGTAAAACAACAATAAAAAACTAATAAACTTTCAAGTTTAATTGAATGATTTTTTTTTTATAAGATCGATCTAGTGTAATATTAACATTAAAAAAAAGAGAAAATTTGCATTGATAAGTGTACTATTTTTACGATAAAATACGTAAAAAACAGAAGAAAAAAAGATAAACAATACTAAATTCAGAGTTCCACTCTTTCTCCATTATATTAACAACAATATTTGTTAGTAGTCAGTAGACCGTCGTGATTGAGTAGAACATAAATCATCATAATGAAGTATTGTTATATAATTAAAATAAATCTATTTAGATATATTATTTGTTTTTAAAAGCATTATTTTTTTTTTATTTGAAAATTCTTAGAAATATACTAATACAATACAGTGAATTGTTATATTGATAAATAAGTTCAAATATTTCTTTTTAATTTGTCCGTTCAATAGTAAAATTAATATTTCATTCCTTCTTTTTTATAATAAATTCAAATTATTTTCTTTTTTTTCATTTTACTTAGATAAAATATTAAAAGTGAAGGAGATAACGACAAAAAAAGTAAAATACTTGTAGTAAATACGACATAATATTACTTGTTAAACTATTGAAAATCTATTTTATTAGTCAATTTAATGTCTCACGCGCCTAAATGACTAAATGTAAAAAATATCATGCATGACTTTCATAATGTGGACATAATATTAAGAAAAAAATTACATGTAAATCATTTCTTTCTAATAAAATGGGAAAATTAAATATAAATAAAATAGAATATAAATTTTAATAACACTGAAAGATTAAATATTTTGTATTATTAATAAACAGTTGAAGAAAAAAACTATTGTTTGAATTGAAAAATGAACGAAATATATAAATGGTTATTATTTAAAAGGTTATTTCGGGGAAGAAAAAAAATATTGGGTGAAGATTCTAAAAATGGTGAACAAACAACTATAAAAAATAGTTTTTGTAATAACGCTAAGAAAAAATATTGCTCAAGAAAGATGGAAGTTGAAATATTGGGCGAACCAAGAATAAGAAAAACATGTTTATCACCAAGGTCAACACCAATTCTACTAGAAATAAACTTTTGTTCTGAAATAAATAATGATGAAAAAAAGTTGTCCAAATCAATAAAAGTAGAGTGGGAATCGACTCAAGATGAAATAGTTACAAAAAAATATTTTTATCTAGATAGTCAAGAAGAAAGTAACTATGAAAAATTGCAAAATAATGAGAATGAACTAAGTGTGGCATATTTAGGAAGGCAAAATAAAAGAGTATATTCAGAGAGAAATGAGTTAATGGAGATGAAAATAAGAGCCTGTAATGATGAGTTTGATTCAACAAAAGTCAATTTATCAAAAAAAAGTAGGATAGAAATGACTAATTCAAGACACCTAAATTTGGGAAAAAATACTAATGATAATGAAAACTATTATAATAATGAATATGAGGACTTGGTATTAGTGGAAGAGTGGTTATTTGAAAAATAAGTGTGGTAATATTTTTTTTTGAAAATAAAAATTTTCCACATTTATTATGAAAAAAAAATAATTGTGAAACTAAACTTAATGTTAATTAATAATAATAAAAAAAAAATACCAAATTAATATATGAAAAAGAATCATTAATTACATTTTGGTGATTTAAAGGAATGAATATCTTAATTAATGATAATATTCACGAAATTAAGAATATTTATGAGCATGATAGTGAAAATGACTTAATTAATAAGAACTATAACATTGTTGGTATTAATAAGAGAAGAAAAACGGCATGTGAAAGGGAAGCTATTTTTAACAGATTAATATTAAATAATCCAAGTATAATTAGTATCGATAAGACATTGCTACCTGGGACTTGCGTATATTGTAATATATGCCAAGTAAGAATAATATTGAATCCGGCATACTATCTGAATAATTGGAGAACGCATATGAATGGCAAATTGCATAAAGCATTATCAAAAGCAGTTGGAAGTCCACAATTTTTGGATGAAATAGATTTTTGTTTAGAAAAAGAAGAAGATTCATACTTTGATTCATTAAATATATTGGGTTACGACAGTAATAATATAGATAATTTTGTAGGTAATAGTGGTAATACCAATTCAATTAATAATATTCACTATACTCACAATCATCATAATAATCCAAATGAAAATATGAACACTGCTAATTGTATGGAAAATTATGATTTAATGATAAAAAATGCAAGAATGTTATCATGTATAAGTAATTCAATAAAAGACAATAATGAAAATATGATTAACAATGGAAGTGACAATAATAATATACAATGTGAAATGAATCATTATGATAATAAAGTTATGGAAATATTTGAAGAAGAAAATGACAGTAAAAGTAATGTTAATGGTTTAAATATTGAGGAATTAAACAACAGGAATCTGGCAAGTAATAATATTGATACTCTGGAGAGTGAATTTGAAATGAAAAATCATGCAGAAGAAAATAATAGCCAGATTCAAAAGCAAGAGTATGTAATACATCCATTAATAACAAATTTAGGAATGGAAAAGAATAAAGTAATTCCAGAAATCAGCTTTATTATGGGGGACAACTTATATAATAATGTATTATATTCACAAAATTGTGAAATTGGTAATAACAATAATGAAAATAATAATAGAATATTAGATAGAGATGAGATTTTATCTGATAAGGAAAAGTTATTAAATGATAATTATTTACAAGTTTGTCAAAGTGACATTAATAATAATAGTAATATTAATTACAATGAGAATAATATAAATTTAGATAAAGATGATCATTTAAATAGTCTGGTTAAATATTACAATTCTAATCAAAATAACAATTTTTATGATAAAAATAGAATAGGGAAACTACAAGATAATTTATTAATAGAACAAGTAAATGATAGTAAATTTCAGAACAATATAGTTGATAGTCAAAACAATAATAATGAAGCCAATAATTCCTATTTAATATTAGGAATACCTGTAATATCTCCATTAGTAAGAATGAATTTTGAACAAATCGGAACATTCTATTGCCCAGGAATAAATAAAGTAAGATATTGGGCAATGTGCTTCATAGGCTCAGAAAGATCATCAGAGCCTGAAAGTGATTTAAATAATTATAATGACACAAGAAGAGTGTTTTATAAACAGTCTATAATAACAAAAGTAAGCCCAAATCACGAACCAGAACACCAAGGAGTGGTTCATCATCCAAATTGTTTGGAAATCGTATCAAAACCCAATGAACCATGTGAGAGATGCAGCCTATACATTAACAATAGACAATTAGCGCGCGTCATTAGTAAAAGAGCTACAAGACTACAAGAAATGTGGGACAGGGTAGTAGCAGGCGAAAGCATAATAAATGGCGGTAAGATCCCACAGTCCATTATTTCTGCATATAACCACAGGATAGACCATTGGTCCAGATGCAATGATCCTCTGGAAGCCATTACACGAGCTCTTGCTGGTTGTAGACAAAGAGACTACACCAATTTCTTTTGGAAAATACGTGAGAACTTATTAAAAAATTCCAGATTAATTAGAAATCAGATATAATAATAATAAAAGATTTACTAAATTTAGAAAACACACATATTTCCCGCCAAATATTATTAGTAATTTATTCCTATTTATTATAATAAAAATGTAACTGGGGGGGAAATTTAAAAAATATAACTTAATTAATAGGTATAACATACATAAATATATGTTTTAATTTAAATTCAAATTGTATATTTTTTTCTTAATATTTTGAGGATACATAAAACAAATTTTTTAATATATTTGTATTAATTAGAATTAATTTTTTTTCATCTTTATCAGTAATATTTAAGAATAAATTAAAAATGACAGTCCACAAGGTGAATTCTGTAGATGGTAAGTTAAGATATCTCTGATTGAATCGAATTGATGTGAGCAAACAAAATTTGGTATATATAAGTCATTAACTTAAAAGGAAAAATGGTGATTGTTCTAAAATAATTATAAGGTCGTATATTTTAAGCCAAAATATCCAAATTCAATTTTATTTTACCTATTATTGATTTGCTTTATAATTCAATTTCGATTTCTTCTAAGATTTATATTACTTGGGATCAATTTAAACAAATATTGACTTTTGTATTAATTTCATTTTTAATCCTTTTTTTTTAATCAATTTTTAAATGATTAGAATACAAGAATTACGTTTCAAGACAAGGTCTTGTTGTTGTTGATTATTTTGCAACTTGGTGTGGACCATGCAATATGATTGCTCCAAAGTTGGAGGAATTTAGTGAGCAACTTAAAGATGTTCTTTTTATTAAGGTTGATGTAGATTCACTTCCAAGTGTTGCTGATACAGAATCTGTTAGAGCCATGCCTACATTCAAATTATTCCTGAATGGTAAAGAAATAAAGAGTGTTGTTGGTGCCAATTTTGAAGTAGTTCAACAAGCAGTTTTATCAAATAGACCATGAGCATTGAGTATTCAGTCAATACTTTGATGGTAATTTTCAACATTTATGATTATTTCCCTCAAAGTCTAATTGTTGAATTTCTCACTATTTTTTGTATTGTTTGCTCATTTTAATAGGATACCTATTATCTGTACTTGTATTTTCCCAACAAGTTCAACTTTTATTTGTTGATCGTTTCTAATTTATTTAATTGAGTTATTTGAATCAATTCGCTTTGTAATGAGAACTACTGAGTAGAACGGATCCTTAGTTTTTTTGTTGTACCTTTATAATTTAAAAAAATTACTAGTGAAATTTAAATAAGAAAAAAATTGAGAAAAGTTTTAAGTTGAAATAAAACATGATAATACTGAAACTAGAGTAAAGATATATATATAAATGATTTTAAATGACTATAAGTGGCTATATACTTGAAATCATCCTACTATTTGCATTCACAAATCAAACTAATGTTTTCACCTCTTAAAAGCAGTTTTCCTACACTTGTTTCCTTTCTAACTTCTTTTTTTGTATATACCTCAGATGCCTGATCAAGCACAATATTCATATATTCATCAAAACCCTAAAAATATATTAAAAATCATTTAATATATAAAAGAAGAGAATATTATTCATTTAAGGAACTTACCTGTATTACTCCTTCCAAAACCAAATCTTTGTGATCATATAACCAAATTTGTACTTTTTGTTTAGAAGTAAACAAATGGAAAATTTGGTTAATTGGTTGTAACATCATTTTTTGGGTCTTCCTTTTTGTTTGAGAACTCATCTTTATCTAAATCTCCAAAGAATTAACTTATTTTACTATTTGAAAATTATATATTGAATTAAACTAATTTTTTAATATTTATTTAAAAGTAAAATTTCTTTTTGGTATCTTTTTTATTTTTTATATATAAAATAACTTAATTATTTAATAAATGACTATTCCCCACAAAGCCCGCTCAAACGACGTCAATCTAAAATAACAAAATGCATTAATTGACCAATTAGATTAAATTAATAAATGGCGAAATAAAAAGATAACTGGTTGAGAAATGAAAATGATTATTAAAATAATAATAAATCACTAGTTTGGTGATTTTTTTTTCTGTAATATATATGGTTAAATAAATAAAAAAAATATGCATTGTATTATCATTGGTAACTAATAGTGGTTTGATGATAAGTATTTCGTCATTAGTTTTATAAAACTTTAATCTCTTTCAATTTTTGAATTTATATAATTTTTAGTAAATTACTTATAACTTTATTTAATTTAAATTATTCTTATTTTCAACGAAAATTGTATAATTAATCATCGTCTTTTGAACATCTTCTGCACATCAACATTACCATACATATCATCATTGTAACAACAACTCCAAATGCAATAGTAGTGAAAGACAATGCACTAGGAGTTCCTGTTCCTCCTAATATTCCTTGAACGCCTCCTTGTTGAGCTGCTCCTGCTGCACCTGCTGCACCTGCTGCACCTGCTGCACCTGCTGCACCTGCTGCACCTGCTGCACCTCCTCCATGACCAGCTCCACCTCCTCCATGACCAGCTCCACCTCCTTGATTTGGTGCTGCTCCTGAAGCGGCGGCAGGAGCTGCCATTCCTCCTACTTGGCTAGCTGCTGCTCCTTGAGTTGTTGGTGCTGCTCCAGGAACAGCAGCAGCAGCTCCTCCCATTTGTGCTCCTGCCATTTGTGTAGCACCTGTTGTTGCTAAACCTACAGAAGCTGTTCCTGCAGGCCTACCAGAAGCTGCAAAATTATTCATTGCAGGATTGGAAACTAATGGAGATCCTGTTGCAGATTGAATTCCTGTTGAAACTGCAGTACCAGCGAGGCCAAGCAAAAAGTTACCCAATCCTCCTTCTTTAAGTTTTTCTTTATATCTCAAACATTTTGACTCTTTTGTAAATATGATTAAAATGATTGTTATTAATAAAAATACTGAATTATATGTCTTTTTTGAATAGCGATTTAATAATGGCATTATTTTTGTCAGTATTTCGCTACTTTCAATTCTTCATTAATATTATTTTATTCCCAATTATTAATAATATTATTTCACTTTTAAAGTTAATTGTATGTATATATGTATATATATACATAAATATATATATACAATATATTTATACATAAAAATATTATATGGTGTCGAGTATAATAAATATATCTATCTTTTGTTTAAAATTATATATATTTATTAAAGTTATTTTTGTTTAAATCATTAAATTATAATACAAGGGAAATTTCAGAAATTATTTAATTAATTTTAGTGTGCATAATAATAGCTAACATTAATTTTTTTTTTTTGTACAGGGTGCATAATATTATTCAAAACAAAAAAAAAATGTCCTAATTACCTCAATTTTTATTTTTGTATTATTTGATAATATATATATTTTAATTCAAATAACTAATTACAATAGCCTATGTACTAAATTAACTTAATTCAAAGTATTTTTTTTTTTTTAACAATAATAATTTCAATTTGGGCAAAAATCTATAATCACCCACTACTGTTTGTTACATGCAATAAAAAACAAGTCAAAAATAGGCATATTGGCGCCAACAAAAAATTGAAAAATAAGTTATATCTCTAATTATTCTTTTTAATAATCGATGTAGATTCTAAAGAGTTTCTATGATGAGTAAGATTTCTATTAAATCTAAGTGCAGAGGATATAACAAAATAATTACCAATAATTAAAGCAATAATGAAGCCAAAAATGAACGATGCAGATTTAAAAGAAATTTGGTCAAAAAATGTATTAATTATTTCACCAATAATTTGAGCTGTAAAAATCGATTTTCTGGCAATAATTGTTGGATTTTGAGACATACATCTTTCCCATTCAGTACATTTTGATTCCATAGCTGGTACTCTTTGTTCTGGTTGACATTTATTATCAACATAATGTTTTGAACAGATATTCATTTCATCCAATATATTTGTAATTGAAATCTGAATTTTTGACTCAATATCATTTTTTATTACAAATATTATTCCAAATATTATATACAGTGTGATAAGAACAATTATTATATTGAAAATTAATCGAATAAACTCTTGTGTAATTTCAATATTCATTCTTTTGAAAGAATTAATATATGAGTTTTGATTTAAATCACGTGATAATTTATTGAATGAATTACAATTATATTTTTCTGGTTTAAAATCTTCATTAGAAATTTTGATTTCTTTTTTTTTAAATAAATTCAAACCTTTACAGTAGTTATTTGGTGGTGGAAGAGAATGAGATCTATTTAATTGATTTTGATAAAATATATTATTATAACTATGATTATTATGATGATTATTGTAATTATTAATATCTTTATTGTTGATTTTTAAATTAGATTTTAATTTGTCTTTATCCAATTTTTGATTTAGACTTTGATCAACAAATTCAAAACTATCCAAATAATCATTTCTTTCTTTATAATCAGAATTCTTTTTGTTACTTAAATTTGTGAAACCACTATTAATATAGCCATAGTCATCAATTATCATTGCATTAGTCGTATCTTCTTCAAAGCCTTCTTTTAAAATTTTGGGGTTTAACTTCAACATTAATTTCTGGCTTAAATCCTCGATTTCTAACTCTTCTAATATTATATTACTCATCTCAACATTATTTTCAACTAAACTATATACTAGAGGAATAATTAATTATAATGAATGTATTTTTATGAACTATTGTAATTTCTTAATTCATATATTTTATTATAATCTTTAATTGTTTATCTTAAAGTTTGGCGCTAATAAAAATTTAATATATAACTGAAATGATGATGATCATTATTGTTGTTTTCTTTGTTTAATAATATTATTCCTAAAGTTTTCCTGAACATCTTTCAGACTTATTTTCTTTGAAGTTGAATCAATAATCTCTAAACTTTCTTGATTTGTACTTGATGTATTGGTTTTAATGTTATGATCCAAACTATTATTTTGTTTTATATTACTAATTAAATTAGGAATGAATACTGTGGGTCTCTTGATCCCTGTTTTAATATTACTGCTCATTTCATTTTCATCATTAATATAACCATTTTCAGATTCTAATAATTCATCTGAATAGATAACCTCACTGTTATTTTTCTTTAATATGTCGTCAATAAATTCAGCCTCAACTAATTCATCTTGTAATGATTTCATGCCTTCAATATCTTTTGGCTCAGAATTGTTTCCTGAGATGTAATATATTGAATATCTTTTTCTTTGACCTCTCATAGTTGATGTACATAATAATGGAGAATTGTTATCGGATTCATCATTTTTTTCAATTTCATTTTGCAATATCTTTCCATTATTAGAGATTGATTCTCTTGTTTCTTCTATTTTCATAGGTTCATCAACATCTGATATTTTATTTCCTTTTACTTTTTTTCTATTATTCATTTTTAAATAATCATTTAAATATAATGTATCATTCTCAAGATCCTCAGCAAATTCGTTCCTACTTCTCTTTACCTTACGTGCTGGAGAGTTAATTACTTTAATGTCATTCATATTCCTTTCTCTTTCTTCTTTTTCCTCTCTTTCAATTCTTTCTTTTTCTTCTCTTTCAATTCTTTCTTTTTCTTCTCTTTCAATTCTTTCTCTTTCTTCTTTTTCAATTCTTTCCTTTTCCTC